>NW_027223836.1:0-148506 GCF_028538775.1 Myotis yumanensis
TTCTGATTAGACTGGCGTTTTCTGAATGACTCAATTGAAACCTTGAAGATTGCTGTGTATACTTCTAGAAAAACTGTCTACTTTTGGTAAAATGCTTAACATACGCAATGATAGTCGCGAGAAATGATTAGAAACATGTAAGAAACACTTGAAAGGCTGGTACATAGAGCCGTTCTATCTTTATGTTTTTATTCAATCACGGATATTAGAGATAGAATGCTGCATAGTGACGAGAGTACAGATAATGTTTACCATTCTGGCTACTTTAGATGACATATTTCCGAAGAATGTGCTTTCAAACATTAAGAATTGCTGTTTATAAAGCTCAGAATATGTAGGAAGCTGATAAATAAAGAGAATACTGTTTCTATTTACAGGTGATTGTGATTAGACTGGCGTTTTCTGAATGACTCATTTGAAACCTTGAAGATTCCTGTGTATTCTTCTAGGAAAACTGTCTACTTTTGGTTTAAACGCTTAACATACACCATGATAGTCCCGAGAAATGATTAGAAACATGTAAGAAACACTTGAAATGCTGGTACATAGAGCCGTTCTATCTTTATGTTATGTTCAACCACGGATATTAGACATAGAATGCTGCATAATGACGAGAGTACAGATAATATTTACCATTCTGGCTACCTTAGATGCCATATTTCCGAAGAATGTGCTTTCAAACATTAAGAATTGCTGTTTATAAAGCTCAGAATATGTAGGAAGCTGATAAATAAAGAGAATAGTGTTTCTATTTACAGGTGATTGTGATTAGACTGGCGTTTTCTGAATGACTCATTTGAAAACCTTGAAGATTCCTGTGAATTCTTCTAGGAAAACTGTCTACTTTTGGTTAAAACGCTTAACATACACCATGATAGTCCCGAGAAATGATTAGAAACATGTAAGAAACACTTGAAATGCTGGTACATAGAGCCGTTCTATCTTTATGTTCATGTTCAATCACGGAGATTAGAGATAGAATGCTGCATGGTGACGAGAGTACAGATAATGTTTACCATTCTGGCTACTTTAGATGATGTATTTCCGAAGAAAGTGCTTTCAAACATTAAGAAATTTCAGTTTAAAAAGCTGAGAATATGGGTATGAAGCTGAGAAATGAAGAGAATACTTTTTATATTCACAACTGAGGCCGAATTGCCTGGCGTTTCTGAATGGCACAATTTAACTCTTGAAGATTCATGTGTATACTTCTGGGAAAAACTGTCTACTTTTGGTAAAACTCTTAAAATACACAATGATAGTCCCAGAAATGATTACAGACATGTAAGAAACAGTTTAAATACGGGTAAATAGAGCCGTTCTATCCTGATGGCCTAGTTCAATCACCGAGATTAGAGGTAGAAAACTCTCAAATGAAGAGAGTAATGATAATGTTTACAATTCCGGCTACTCTAGATGGTGTTTTTCAAAGAAAGTGCTTCCAACATGAGGAATTTCTGTTTTTAAAGCTCAGAGTATGTGTATGAGGCTGATCAATGAAGAGAATACTGTTTGTATTTACAATGAGGCTGAATTGCCTGGCATTTTCTTAATGGCAAAGTTTACATCCTGAAGATTCATGTATCTACTTCTGGAAAAATGTCTAATTTTGGTAAAACTCTTAAAATACACTAGGATAGTCCGGGAAGTGACTAGAAACATGTAAGAAACACTTGAAATGCTGTATAATAGAGCCGTGCTATCTTTATGGCCTAGTTCAATGACTGAGATTAGAGGTAAAAAACTCTCAAGTGAGGAGAGTAAGGATGAAGTTTACAATTGCGGCTACTCTAGATGTTGTTTTTTCCAAGGAAAGTGCTTTCAAACATTAAGAATTGCTGTTTATAAAGCTCAGAATATGTATGAAGCTGATAAATAAAGAGAATACTGTTTCTATTTACAGGTGATTCTAATTAGACTGGGCGTTTTCTGAATGACTCAATTGAAACCTTGAAGATTGCTGTGTATACTTCTAGAAAAACTGTCTACTTTTGGTAAAAACGCTTAACATACACCATGATAGTCGCGAGAAATGACTAGAAACATGTAAGAACAGTTGAAATGCTGGTACATAGAGCCGTTCTAATCTTTATGTTCATGTTCAATCACGGAGATTAGAGATAGAATGCTGCATGGTGACGAGAGTACAGATAATGTTTACCATTCTGGCTACTTTAGATGATGTATTTCGAAGAAAGTGCTTTCAAACATTAAGAATTTCCGTTTAAAAAGCTGAGAATATGGGTTTGTAAGCTGAGAAATAAAGAGATGACTTTTTATATTCACAACTGAGGCCGAATTGCCTGGCGTTTTCTGAATGGCACAATTTAACTCTTGAAGATTCATGTGTATACTTCTGGGAAAACTGTCTACTTTTGGTAAAACTCTTAAAATACACAATGATAGTCCCAGAAATGATTAGAGACATGTAAGAAACAGTTTAAATACGGGTAAATAGAGCCGTTCTATCCTGATGGCCTAGATCAATCACCGAGGTTAGAGGTAGAAGACTCTCAAATGAAGAGAGTAATGATAATGTTTACAATTCCGGCTACTCTAGATGGTGTTTTTCCAAAGAAAGTGCTTCCAACATGAGGAATTTCTGTTTTTAAAGCTCAGAGTATGTGTATGAGGCTGATCAATGAAGAGAATACTGTTTGTATTTACAATTGAGGCTGAATTGCCTGGCATTTTCTTAATGGCAAAGTTTACATCCTGAAGATTCATGTATCTACTTCTGGAAAAATGTCTAATTTTGGTAAAACTCTTAAAATACACTAGGATAGTCCGGGAAGTGACTAGAAACATTTAAGAAACACTTGAAATGCTGTATAATAGAGCCGTGCTATCTTTATGGCCTAGTTCAATGACTGAGATTAGAGGTAAAAAACTCTCAAGTGAGGAGAGTAAGGATGAAGTTTACAATTGCGGCTACTCTAGATGTTGTTTTTCCAAGGAAAGTGCTTTCAAACATTAAGAATTGCTGTTTATAAAGCTCAGAATATGTATGAAGCTGATAAATAAAGAGAATACTGTTTCTATTTACAGGTGATTCTAATTAGACTGGCGTTTTATGAATGACTCAATTGAAACCTTGAAGATTGCTGTGTTATACTTCTAGAAAAACTGTCTACTTTTGGTAAAACGCTTAACATACACCATGATAGTCGCGAGAAATGACTAGAAACATGTAAGAAACAGTTGAAATGCTGGTACATAGAGCCGTTCTATCTTTATGTTCATGTTCAATCACGGAGATTAGAGATAGAATGCTGCATAGTGATGAGAGTACAGATAATGTTTACAGTTCTGGCTACTTTAGATGATGTATTTCCGAAGAAAGTGCTTTCAAACATTAAGAATTTCCGTTTAAAAAGCTGAGAATATGGGTATGAAGGTGAGAAATAAAGAGATTACTTTTTATATTCACAACTGAGGCCGAATTGCCTGGCGTTTTCTGAATGGCAACAATTTAACTCTTGAAGATTCATGTGTATACTTCTGGGAAAACTGTCTACTTTTGGTAAAACTCTTAAAATACACAATGATAGTCCCAGAAATGATTAGAGACATGTAAGAAACAGTTTAAATACGGGTAAATAGAGCCGTTCTATCCTGATGGCCTAGATCAATCACCGAGGTAGAGGTAGAAGACTCTCAAATGAAGAGAGTAATGATAATGTTTACAATTCCGGCTACTCTAGATGGTGTTTTTCCAAAGAAAGTGCTTCCAACATGAGGAATTTCTGTTTTTAAAGCTCAGAGTATCTGTATGAGGCTGATCAATGAAGAGAATACTGTTTGTATTTACAATTGAGGCTGAATTGCCTGGCATTTTCTTAATGACAAAGATTACATCCTGAAGATTCATGTATCTACTTCTGGAAAAATGTCTAATTTTGGTAAAACTCTTAAAATACACTAGGATAGTCCGGGAAGTGACTAGAAACATGTAAGAAACACTTGAAATGCTGTATAATAGAGCCGTGCTATCTTTATGGCCTAGTTCAATGACTGAGATTAGAGGTAAAAAACTCTCAAGTGAGGAGAGTAAGGATGAAGTTTACAATTGCGGCTACTCTAGATTGTTGTTTTTTCCAAGGAAAGTGCCTTTCAAACATTAAGAATTGCTGTTTATAAAGCTCAGAATATGTATGAAGCTGATAAATAAAGAGAATACTGTTTCTATTTACAGGTGATTCTAATTAGACTGGCGTTTTCTGAATGACTCAATTGAAACCTTGAAGATTGCTGTGTATACTTCTAGAAAAAACTGTCTACTTTTGGTAAAACGCTTAACATACACCATGATAGTCGCGAGAAATGACTAGAAACATGTAAGAAACAGTTGAAATGCTGGTACATAGAGCCGTTCTATCTTTATGTTCATGTTCAATCACGGAGATTAGAGATAGAATGCTGCATGGTGACGAGAGTACAGATAATGTTTACCATTCTGGCTACTTTAGATGATGTATTTCCGAAGAAAGTGCTTTCAAACATTAAGAATTTCCGTTTAAAAAGCTGAGAATATGGGTTTGAAGCTGAGAAATAAAGAGATGACTTTTTATATTCACAACTGAGGCCGAATTGCCTGGCGTTTTCTGAATGGCACAATTTAACTCTTGAAGATTCATGTGTATACTTCTGGGAAAACTGTCTACTTTTGGTAAAACTCTTAAAATACACAATGATAGTCCCAGAAATGATTAGAGACATGTAAGAAACAGTTTAAATACGGGTAAATAGAGCCGTTCTATCCTGATGGCCTAGATCAATCACCGAGGTTAGAGGTAGAAGGACTCTCAAATGAAGAGAGTAATGATAATGTTTACAATTCCGGCTACTCTAGATGGTGTTTTTCCAAAGAAAGTGCTTCCAACATGAGGAATTTCTGTTTTTAAAGCTCAGAGTATGTGTATGAGGCTGATCAATGAAGAGAATACTGTTTGTATTTACAATTGAGGCTGAATTGCCTGGCATTTTCTTAATGGCAAAGTTTACATCCTGAAGATTCATGTATCTACTTCTGGAAAAATGTCTAATTTTGGTAAAACTCTTAAAATACACTAGGATAGTCCGGGAAGTGACTAGAAACATTTAAGAAACACTTGAAATGCTGTATAATAGAGCCGTGCTATCTTTATGGCCTAGTTCAATGACTGAGATTAGAGGTAAAAAACTCTCAAGTGAGGAGAGTAAGGATGAAGTTTACAATTGCGGCTACTCTAGATGTTGTTTTTCCAAGGAAAGTGCTTTCAAACATTAAGAATTGCTGTTTATAAAGCTCAGAATATGTATGAAGCTGATAAATAAAGAGAATACTGTTTCTATTTACAGGTGATTCTAATTAGACTGGCGTTTTCTGAATGACTCAATTGAAACCTTGAAGATTGCTGTGTATACTTCTAGAAAAAACTGTCTACTTTTGGTAAAACGCTTAACATACACCATGATAGTCGCGAGAAAATGACTAGAAACATGTAAGAAACAGTTGAAATGCTGGTACATAGAGCCGTTCTATCTTTATGTTCATGTTCAATCACGGAGATTAGAGATAGAATGCTGCATAGTGATGAGAGTACAGATAATGTTTACAGTTCTGGCTACTTTAGATGATGTATTTCCGAAGAAAGTGCTTTCAAACATTAAGAATTTCCGTTTAAAAAGCTGAGAATATGGGTATGAAGGTGAGAAATAAAGAGATTACTTTTTATATTCACAACTGAGGCCGAATTGCCTGGCGTTTTCTGAATGGCACAATTTAACTCTTGAAGATTCATGTGTATACTTCTGGGAAAACTGTCTACTTTTGGTTTAAACTCTTAAAATACACAATGATAGTCCCAGAAATGATTAGAGACATGTAAGAAACAGTTTAAATACGGGTAAATAGAGCCGTTCTATCCTGATGGCCTAGATCAATCACCGAGGTTAGAGGTAGAAGACTCTCAAATGAAGAGAGTAATGATAATGTTTACAATTCCGGCTACTCTAGATGGTGTTTTTCCAAAGAAAGTGCTTCCAACATGAGGAATTTCTGTTTTTAAAGCTCAGAGTATCTGTATGAGGCTGATCAATGAAGAGAATACTGTTTGTATTTACAATTGAGGCTGAATTGCCTGGCATTTTCTTAATGACAAAGTTTACATCCTGAAGATTCATGTATCTACTTCTGGAAAAATGTCTAATTTTGGTAAAACTCTTAAAATACACTAGGATAGTCCGGGAAGTGACTAGAAACATGTAAGAAACACTTGAAATGCTGTATAATAGAGCCGTGCTATCTTTATGGCCTAGTTCAATGACTGAGATTAGAGGTAAAAAACTCTCAAGTGAGGAGAGTAAGGATGAAGTTTACAATTGCGGCTACTCTAGATGTTGTTTTTCCAAGGAAAGTGCTTTCAAACATTAAGAATTGCTGTTTATAAAGCTCAGAATATGTATGAAGCTGATAAAGAGAATACTGTTTCTATTTACAGGTGATTCTGATTAGACTGGCGTTTTCTGAATGACTCAATTGAAACCTTGAAGATTGCTGTGTATACTTCTAGAAAAACTGTCTACTTTTGGTAAAACGCTTAACATACGCAATGATAGTCCCGAGAAATGATTAGAAACTTGTAAGAATCACTTGAAAGGCTGGTACATAGAGCCGTTCTATCTTTATGTATTTATTCAATCACGGATATTAGAGATAGAATGCTGCATAGTGACGAGAGTACAGATAATGTTTACCATTCTGGCTACTTTAGATGACATATTTCCGAAGAATGTGCTTTCAAACATTAAGAATTGCTGTTTATAAAGCTCAGAATATGTAGGAAGCTGATAAATAAAGAGAATACTGTTTCTATTTACAGGTGATTGTGATTAGACTGGCGTTTTCCTGAATGACTCATTTGAAACCTTGAAGATTCCTGTGAATTCTTCTAGGAAAACTGTCTACTTTTGGTAAAACGCTTAACATACACCATGATAGTCCCGAGAAATGATTAGAAACATGTAAGGAACACTTGAAATGCTGGTACATAGAGCCGTTCTATCTTTATGTTCATGTTCAATCACGGAGATTAGAGATAGAATGCTGCATGGTGACGAGAGTACAGATAATGTTTACCATTCTGGCTACTTTAGATGATGTATTTCCGAAGAAAGTGCTTTCAAACATTAAGAATTTCTGTTTAAAAAGCTGAGAATATGGGTATGAAGCTGAGAAATGAAGAGAATACTTTTTATATTCACAACTGAGGCCGAATTGGCCTGGCGTTTTCTGAATGGCACAATTTAACTCTTGAAGATTCATGTGTATACTTCTGGGAAAAACTGTCTACTTTTGGTAAAACTCTTAAAATACACAATGATAGTCCCAGAAATGATTAGAGACATGTAAGAAACAGTTTAAATACGGGTAAATAGAGCCGTTCTATCCTGATGGCCTAGTTCAATCACCGAGATTAGAGGTCAAAAACTCTCAAATGAAGAGAGTAATGATAATGTTTACAATTCCGGCTACTCTAGGACGGTGTTTTTTCCAAAGAAAGTGCTTCCAACATGAGGAATTTCTGTTTTTAAAGCTCAGAGTATGTGTATGAGGCTGATCAATGAAGAGAATACTGTTTGTATTTACAATTGAGGCTGAATTGCCTGGCATTTTCTTAATGGCAAAGTTTACATCCTGAAGATTCATGTATCTACTTCTGGAAAAATGTCTAATTTTGGTAAAACTCTTAAATACACTAGGATAGTCCGGGAAGTGACTAGAAACATGTAAGAAACACTTGAAATGCTGTATAATAGAGCCGTGCTATCTTTATGGCCTAGTTCAATGACTGAGATTAGAGGTAAAAAACTCTCAAGTGAGGAGAGTAAGGATGAAGTTTACAATTGCGGCTACTCTAGATGTTGTTTTTTCCAAGGAAAGTGCTTTCAAACATTAAGAATTGCTGTTTATAAAGCTCAGAATATGTATGAAGCTGATAAATAAAGAGAATACTGTTTCTATTTACAGGTGATTCTGATTAGACTGGCGTTTTCTGAATGACTCAATTGAAACCTTGAAGATTGCTGTGTATACTTCTAGAAAAACTGTCTACTTTTGGTAAAATGCTTAACATACGCAATGATAGTCGCGAGAAATGATTAGAAACATGTAAGAAACACTTGAAAGGCTGGTACATAGAGCCGTTCTATCTTTATGTTTTTATTCAATCACGGATATTAGAGATAGAATGCTGCATAGTGACGAGAGTACAGATAATGTTTACCATTCTGGCTACTTTAGATGACATATTTCCGAAGAATGTGCTTTCAAACATTAAGAATTGCTGTTTATAAAGCTCAGAATATGTAGGAAGCTGATAAATAAAGAGAATACTGTTTCTATTTACAGGTGATTGTGATTAGACTGGCGTTTTCTGAATGACTCATTTGAAACCTTGAAGATTCCTGTGTATTCTTCTAGGAAAACTGTCTACTTTTGGTTAAACGCTTAACATACACCATGATAGTCCCGAGAAATGATTAGAAACATGTAAGAAACACTTGAAATGCTGGTACATAGAGCCGTTCTATCTTTATGTTTATGTTCAACCACGGATATTAGACATAGAATGCTGCATAATGACGAGAGTACAGATAATATTTACCATTCTGGCTACCTTAGATGCCATATTTCCGAAGAATGTGCTTTCAAACATAAGAATTGCTGTTTATAAAGCTCAGAATATGTAGGAAGCTGATAAATAAAGAGAATAGTGTTTCTATTTACAGGTGATTGTGATTAGACTGGCGTTTTTCTGAATGACTCATTTGAAACCTTGAAGATTCCTGTGAATTCTTCTAGGAAAACTGTCTACTTTTGGTTAAAACGCTTAACATACACCATGATAGTCCCCGAGAAATGATTAGAAACATGTAAGAAACACTTGAAATGCTGGTACATAGAGCCGTTCTATCTTTATGTTCATGTTCAATCACGGAGATTAGAGATAGAATGCTGCATGGTGACGAGAGTACAGATAATGTTTACCATTCTGGCTACTTTAGATGATGTATTTCCGAAGAAAGTGCTTTCAAACATTAAGAATTTCAGTTTAAAAAGCTGAGAATATGGGTATGAAGCTGAGAAATGAAGAGAATACTTTTTATATTCACAACTGAGGCCGAATTGCCTGGCGTTTTCTGAATGGCACAATTTAACTCTTGAAGATTCATGTGTATACTTCTGGGAAAACTGTCTACTTTTGGTAAAACTCTTAAAATACACAATGATAGTCCCAGAAATGATTACAGACATGTAAGAAACAGTTTAAAATACGGGTAAATAGAGCCGTTCTATCCTGATGGCCTAGTTCAATCACCGAGATTAGAGGTAGAAAACTCTCAAATGAAGAGAGTAATGATAATGTTTACAATTCCGGCTACTCTAGATGGTGTTTTTCCAAAGAAAGTGCTTCCAACATGAGGAATTTCTGTTTTTAAAGCTCAGAGTATGTGTATGAGGCTGATCAATGAAGAGAATACTGTTTGTATTTACAATTGAGGCTGAATTGCCTGGCATTTTCTTAATGGCAAAGTTTACATCCTGAAGATTCATGTATCTACTTCTGGAAAAATGTCTAATTTTGGTAAAACTCTTAAAATACACTAGGATAGTCCGGGAAGTGACTAGAAACATGTAAGAAACACTTGAAATGCTGTATAATAGAGCCGTGCTATCTTTATGGCCTAGTTCAATGACTGAGATTAGAGGTAAAAAACTCTCAAGTGAGGAGAGTAAGGATGAAGTTTACAATTGCGGCTACTCTAGATGTTGTTTTTCCAAGGAAAGTGCTTTCAAACATTAAGAATTGCTGTTTATAAAGCTCAGAATATGTATGAAGCTGATAAATAAAGAGAATACTGTTTCTATTTACAGGTGATTCTAATTAGACTGGCGTTTTCTGAATGACTCAATTGAAACCTTGAAGATTGCTGTGTATACTTCTAGAAAAACTGTCTACTTTTGGTAAAACGCTTAACATACACCATGATAGTCGCGAGAAATGACTAGAAACATGTAAGAAACAGTTGAAATGCTGGTACATAGAGCCGTTCTATCTTTATGTTCATGTTCAATCACGGAGATTAGAGATAGAATGCTGCATGGTGACGAGAGTACAGATAATGTTTACCATTCTGGCTACTTTAGATGATGTATTTCCGAAGAAAGTGCTTTCAAACATTAAGAATTTCCGTTTAAAAAGCTGAGAATATGGGTTTGAAGCTGAGAAATAAAGAGATGACTTTTTATATTCACAACTGAGGCCGAATTGCCTGGCGTTTTCTGAATGGCACAATTTAACTCTTGAAGATTCATGTGTATACTTCTGGGAAAACTGTCTACTTTTGGTAAAACTCTTAAAATACACAATGATAGTCCCAGAAATGATTAGAGACATGTAAGAAACAGTTTAAATACGGGTAAATAGAGCCGTTCTATCCTGATGGCCTAGATCAATCACCGAGGTTAGAGGTAGAAGACTCTCAAATGAAGAGAGTAATGATAATGTTTACAATTCCGGCTACTCTAGATGGTGTTTTTCCAAAGAAAGTGCTTCCAACATGAGGAATTTCTGTTTTTAAAGCTCAGAGTATGTGTATGAGGCTGATCAATGAAGAGAATACTGTTTGTATTTACAATTGAGGCTGAATTGCCTGGCATTTTCTTAATGGCAAAGTTTACATCCTGAAGATTCATGTATCTACTTCTGGAAAAATGTCTAATTTTGGTAAAACTCTTAAAATACACTAGGATAGTCCGGGAAGTGACTAGAAACATTTAAGAAACACTTGAAATGCTGTATAATAGAGCCGTGCTATCTTTATGGCCTAGTTCAATGACTGAGATTAGAGGTAAAAAACTCTCAAGTGAGGAGAGTAAGGATGAAGTTTACAATTGCGGCTACTCTAGATGTTGTTTTTCAAGGAAAGTGCTTTCAAACATTAAGAATTGCTGTTTATAAAGCTCAGAATATGTATGAAGCTGATAAATAAAGAGAATACTGTTTCTATTTACAGGTGATTCTAATTAGACTGGCGTTTTCTGAATGACTCAATTGAAACCTTGAAGATTGCTGTGTATACTTCTAGAAAAACTGTCTACTTTTGGTAAAACGCTTAACATACACCATGATAGTCGCGAGAAATGACTAGAAACATGTAAGAACAGTTGAAATGCTGGTACATAGAGCCGTTCTATCTTTATGTTCATGTTCAATCACGGAGATTAGAGATAGAATGCTGCATAGTGATGAGAGTACAGATAATGTTTACAGTTCTGGCTACTTTAGATGATGTATTTCCGAAGAAAGTGCTTTCAAACATTAAGAATTTCCGTTTAAAAAGCTGAGAATATGGGTATGAAGGTGAGAAATAAAGAGATTACTTTTTATATTCACAACTGAGGCCGAATTGCCTGGCGTTTTCTGAATGGCACAATTTAACTCTTGAAGATTCATGTGTATACTTCTGGGAAAACTGTCTACTTTTGGTAAAACTCTTAAAATACACAATGATAGTCCCCAGAAATGATTAGAGACATGTAAGAAACAGTTTAAATACGGGTAAATAGAGCCGTTCTATCCTGATGGCCTAGATCAATCACCGAGGTTAGAGGTAGAAGACTCTCAAATGAAGAGAGTAATGATAATGTTTACAATTCCGGCTACTCTAGATGGTTGTTTTTCCAAAGAAAGTGCTTCCAACATGAGGAATTTCTGTTTTTAAAGCTCAGAGTATCTGTATGAGGCTGATCAATGAAGAGAATACTGTTTGTATTTACAATTGAGGCTGAATTTGCCTGGCATTTTCTTAATGACAAAGATTACATCCTGAAGATTCATGTATCTACTTCTGGAAAAATGTCTAATTTTGGTAAAACTCTTAAAATACACTAGGATAGTCCGGGAAGTGACTAGAAACATGTAAGAAACACTTGAAATGCTGTATAATAGAGCCGTGCTATCTTTATGGCCTAGTTCAATGACTGAGATTAGAGGTAAAAAACTCTCAAGTGAGGAGAGTAAGGATGAAGTTTACAATTGCGGCTACTCTAGATGTTGTTTTTCCAAGGAAAGTGCTTTCAAACATTAAGAATTGCTGTTTATAAAGCTCAGAATATGTATGAAGCTGATAAATAAAGAGAATACTGTTTCTATTTACAGGTGATTCTAATTAGACTGGCGTTTTCTGAATGACTCAATTGAAACCTTGAAGATTGCTGTGTATACTTCTAGAAAAACTGTCTACTTTTGGTAAAACGCTTAACATACACCATGATAGTCGCGAGAAATGACTAGAAACATGTAAGAAACAGTTGAAATGCTGGTACATAGAGCCGTTCTATCTTTATGTTCATGTTCAATCACGGAGATTAGAGATAGAATGCTGCATGGTGACGAGAGTACAGATAATGTTTACCATTCTGGCTACTTTAGATGATGTATTTCCGAAGAAAGTGCTTTCAAACATTAAGAATTTCCGTTTAAAAAGCTGAGAATATGGGTTTGAAGCTGAGAAATAAAGAGATGACTTTTTATATTCACAACTGAGGCCGAATTGCCTGGCGTTTTCTGAATGGCACAATTTAACTCTTGAAGATTCATGTGTATACTTCTGGGAAAACTGTCTACTTTTGGTAAAACTCTTAAAATACACAATGATAGTCCCAGAAATGATTAGAGACATGTAAGAAACAGTTTAAATACGGGTAAATAGAGCCGTTCTATCCTGATGGCCTAGATCAATCACCGAGGTTAGAGGTAGAAGACTCTCAAATGAAGAGAGTAATGATAATGTTTACAATTCCGGCTACTCTAAGATGGTGTTTTTCCAAAGAAAGTGCTTCCAACATGAGGAATTTCTGTTTTAAAGCTCAGAGTATGTGTATGAGGCTGATCAATGAAGAGAATACTGTTTGTATTTACAATTGAGGCTGAATTGCCTGGCATTTTCTTAATGGCAAAGTTTACATCCTGAAGATTCATGTATCTACTTCTGGAAAAAATGTCTAATTTTGGTAAAACTCTTAAAATACACTAGGATAGTCCGGGAAGTGACTAGAAACATTTAAGAAACACTTGAAATGCTGTATAATAGAGCCGTGCTATCTTTATGGCCTAGTTCAATGACTGAGATTAGAGGTAAAAAAACTCTCAAGTGAGGAGAGTAGGATGAAGTTTACAATTGCGGCTACTCTAGATGTTGTTTTTTCCAAGGAAAGTGCTTTCAAACATTAAGAATTGCTGTTTATAAAGCTCAGAATATGTATGAAGCTGATAAATAAAGAGAATACTGTTTCTATTTACAGGTGATTCTAATTAGACTGGCGTTTTCTGAATGACTCAATTGAAACCTTGAAGATTGCTGTGTATACTTCTAGAAAAACTGTCTACTTTTGGTTAAAACGCTTAACATACACCATGATAGTCGCGAGAAATGACTAGAAACATGTAAGAAACAGTTGAAATGCTGGTACATAGAGCCGTTCTATCTTTATGTTCATGTTCAATCACGGAGATTAGAGATAGAATGCTGCATAGTGATGAGAGTACAGATAATGTTTACAGTTCTGGCTACTTTAGATGATGTATTTCCGAAGAAAGTGCTTTCAAACATTAAGAATTTCCGTTTAAAAAGCTGAGAATATGGGTATGAAGGTGAGAAATAAAGAGATTACTTTTTATATTCACAACTGAGGCCGAATTGCCTGGCGTTTTCTGAATGGCACAATTTAACTCTTGAAGATTCATGTGTATACTTCTGGGAAAACTGTCTACTTTTGGTAAAACTCTTAAAATACACAATGATAGTCCCAGAAATGATTAGAGACATGTAAGAAACAGTTTAAATACGGGTAAATAGAGCCGTTCTATCCTGATGGCCTAGATCAATCACCGAGGTTAGAGGTAGAAGACTCTCAAATGAAGAGAGTAATGATAATGTTTACAATTCCGGCTACTCTAGATGGTGTTTTTCCAAAGAAAGTGCTTCCAACATGAGGAATTTCTGTTTTTAAAGCTCAGAGTATCTGTATGAGGCTGATCAATGAAGAGAATACTGTTTGTATTTACAATTGAGGCTGAATTGCCTGGCATTTTCTTAATGACAAAGTTTACATCCTGAAGATTCATGTATCTACTTCTGGAAAAATGTCTAATTTTGGTAAAAACTCTTAAAATACACTAGGATAGTCCGGGAAGTGACTAGAAACATGTAAGAAACACTTGAAATGCTGTATAATAGAGCCGTGCTATCTTTATGGCCTAGTTCAATGACTGAGATTAGAGGTAAAAAACTCTCAAGTGAGGAGAGTAAGGATGAAGTTTACAATTGCGGCTACTCTAGATGTTGTTTTTCCAAGGAAAGTGCTTTCAAACATTAAGAATTGCTGTTTATAAAGCTCAGAATATGTATGAGCTGATAAATAAAGAGAATACTGTTTCTATTTACAGGTGATTCTGATTAGACTGGCGTTTTCTGAATGACTCAATTGAAACCTTGAAGATTGCTGTGTATACTTCTAGAAAAACCTGTCTACTTTTGGTAAAACGCTTAACATACGCAATGATAGTCCCGAGAAATGATTAGAAACTTGTAAGAAACACTTGAAAGGCTGGTACATAGAGCCGTTCTATCTTTATGTTTTTATTCAATCACGGATATTAGAGATAGAATGCTGCATAGTGACGAGAGTACAGATAATGTTTACCATTCTGGCTACTTTAGATGACATATTTCCGAAGAATGTGCTTTCAAACATTAAGAATTGCTGTTTATAAAGCTCAGAATATGTAGGAAGCTGATAAATAAAGAGAATACTGTTTCTATTTACAGGTGATTGTGATTAGACTGGCGTTTTCTGAATGACTCATTTGAAACCTTGAAGATTCCTGTGAATTCTTCTAGGAAAACTGTCTACTTTTGGTTAAACGCTTAACATACAGCATGATAGTCCCGAGAAATGATTAGAAACATGTAAGAAAACACTTGGAAATGCTGGTACATAGAGCCGTTCTATCTTTATGTTCATGTTCAATCACGGAGATTAGAGATAGAATGCTGCATGGTGACGAGAGTACAGATAATGTTTACCATTCTGGCTACTTTAGATGATGTATTTCCGAAGAAAGTGCTTTCAAACATTAAGAATTTCAGTTTAAAAAGCTGAGAATATGGGTATGAAGCTGAGAAATGAAGAGAATACTTTTTATATTCACAACTGAGGCCGAATTGCCTGGCGTTTTCTGAATGGCACAATTTAACTCTTGAAGATTCATGTGTATACTTCTGGGAAAACTGTCTACTTTTGGTAAAACTCTTAAAATACACAATGATAGTCCCAGAAATGATTAGAGACATGTAAGAAACAGTTTAAATAAGGGTAAATAGAGCCGTTCTATCCTGATGGCCTAGTTCAATCACCGAGATTAGAGGTAGAAAACTCTCAAATGAAGAGAGTAATGATAATGTTTACAATTCCGGCTACTCTAGATGGTGTTTTTCCAAAGAAAGTGCTTCCAACATGAGGAATTTCTGTTTTTAAAGCTCAGAGTATGTGTATGAGGCTGATCAATGAAGAGAATACTGTTTGTATTTACAATTGAGGCTGAATTGCCTGGCATTTTCTTAATGGCAAAGTTTACATCCTGAAGATTCATGTATCTACTTCTGGAAAAATGTCTAATTTTGGTAAAACTCTTAAAATACACTAGGATATTCCGGGAAGTGACTAGAAACATTTAAGAAACACTTGAAATGCTGTATAATAGAGCCGTGCTATCTTTATGGCCTAGTTCAATGACTGAGATTAGAAGTAAAAAACTCTCAAGTGAGGAGAGTAAGGATGAAGTTTACAATTGCGGCTACTCTAGATGTTGTTTTTCCAAGGAAAGTGCTTTCAAACATTAAGAATTGCTGTTTATAAAGCTCAGAATATGTATGAAGCTGATAAATAAAGAGAATACTGTTTCTATTTACAGGTGATTCTGATTAGACTGGCGTTTTCTGAATGACTCAATTGAAACCTTGAAGATTGCTGTGTATATTTCTAGAAAAACTGTCTACTTTTGGTAAAACGCTTAACATACGCAATGATAGTCCCGAGAAATGATTAGAAACTTGTAAGAAACACTTGAAAGGCTGGTCCATAGAGCCGTTCTATCTTTATGTTTTTATTCAATCACGGATATTAGAGATAGAATGCTGCATAGTGACGAGAGTACAGATAATGTTTACCATTCGGGCTACTTTAGATGACATATTTCCGAAGAATGTGCTTTCAAACATTAAGAATTGCTGTTTATAAAGCTCAGAATATGTAGGAAGCTGATAAATAAAGAGAATACTGTTTCTATTTACAGGTGATTGTGATTAGACTGGCGTTTTCTGAATGACTCATTTGAAACCTTGAAGATTCCTGTGTATTCTTCTAGGAAAACTGTCTACTTTTGGTTAAACGCTTAACATACACCATGATAGTCCCGAGAAATGATTAGAAACATGTAAGAAACACTTGAAATGCTGGTACATAGAGCCGTTCTATCTTTATGTTTATGTTCAATCACGGATATTAGACATAGAATGCTGCATAGTGACGAGAGTACAGATAATATTTACCATTCTGGCTACTTTAGATGACATATTTCCGAAGAATGTGCTTTAAAACATTAAGAATTGCTGTTTATAAAGCTCAGAATATGTAGGAAGCTGATAAATAAAGAGAATACTGTTTCTATTTACAGGTGATTCTGATTAGACTGGCGTTTTCTGAATGACTCAATTGAAACCTTGAAGATTGCTGTGTATACTTCTAGAAAACTGTCTACTTTTGGTAAAACGCTTAACATACGCAATGATAGTCCCGGAGAAATGATTAGAAACTTGTAAGAAACACTTGAAAGGCTGGTACATAGAGCCGTTCTATCTTTATGTTTATGTTCAATCACGGATATTAGACATAGAATGCTGCATAGTGACGAGAGTACAGATAATGTTTACCATTCTGGCTACTTTAGATGACATATTTCCGAAGAATGTGCTTTCAAACATTAAGAATTGCTGTTTATAAAGCTCAGAATATGTAGGAAGCTGATAAATAAAGAGAATACTGTTTCTATTTACAGGTGATTGTGATTAGACTGGCGTTTTCTGAATGACTCATTTGAAACCTTGAAGATTCCTGTGAATTCTTCTAGGAAAACTGTCTACTTTTGGTTAAACGCTTAACATACACCATGATAGTCCCGAGAAATGATTAGAAACATGTAAGAAACACTTGAAATGCTGGTACATAGAGCCGTTCTATCTTTATGTTTATGTTCAATCACGGATATTAGACATAGAATGCTGCATAGTGAGGAGAGTACAGATAATATTTACCATTCTGGCTACTTTAGATGACATATTTCCGAAGAATGTGCTTTAAAACATTAAGAATTGCTGTTTATAAAGCTCAGAATATGTAGGAAGCTGATAAATAAAGAGAATACTGTTTCTATTTACAGGTTATTGTGATTAGACTGGCGTTTTCTGAATGACTCAATTGAAACCTTGAAGATTGCTGTGTATATTTCTAGAAAAACTGTCTACTTTTGGTAAAACGCTTAACATACGCAATGATAGTCCCGAGAAATGATTAGAAACTTGTAAGAAACACTTGAAAGGCTGGTACATTGAGCCGTTCTATCTTTATGTTTATGTTCAATCACGGATATTAGACATAGAATGCTGCATAGTGATGAGAGTACAGATAATGTTTACCATTCTGGCTACTTTAGATGACATATTTCCGAAGAATGTGCTTTCAAACATTAAGAATTGCTGTTTATAAAGCTCAGAATATGTAGGAAGCTGATAAATAAAGAGAATACTGTTTCTATTTACAGGTGATTGTGATTAGACTGGCGTTTTCTGAATGACTCATTTGAAACCTTGAAGATTCCTGTGAATTCTTCTAGGAAAACTGTCTACTTTTGGTTAAACGCTTAACATACACCATGATAGTCCCGAGAAATGATTAGAAATATGTAAGAAACACTTGAAATGCTGGAACATAGAGCCGTTCTTTCTTTATGTTCATGTTCAATCACGGAGATTAGAGATAGAATGCTGCATGGTGACGAGAGTACAGATAATGTTTACCATTCTGGATACTTTAGATGATGTATTTCCGAATAAAGTGCTTTCAAACATTAAGAATTTCTGTTTAAAAAGCTGAGAATATGGGTATGAAGCTGAGAAATGAAGAGAATACTTTTTATATTCACAACTGAGGGCGAATTGCCTGGCGTTTTCTGAATGGCACAATTTAACTCTTGAAGATTCATGTGTATACTTCTGGGAAAACTGTCTACTTTTGGTAAAACTCTTAAAACACACAATGATAGTCCCAGAAATGATTAGAGACATGTAAGAAACAGTTTAAATACGGGTAAATAGAGCCGTTCTATCCTGATGGCCTAGTTCAATCACCGAGATTAGAGGTAGAAAACTCTCAAATGAAGAGAGTAATGATAATGTTTACAATTCCGGCTACGCTAGATGGTGTTTTTCCAAGAAAGTGCTTCCAACATGAGGAATTTCTGTTTTTAAAGCTCAGAGTATGTGTATGAGGCTGATCAATGAAGAGAATACTGTTTGTATTTACAATTGAGGCTGAATTGCCTGGCATTTTCTTAATGACAAAGTTTACATCCTGAAGATTCATGTATCTACTTCTGGAAAAATGTCTAATTTTGGTAAAACTCTTAAAATACACTAGGATAGTCCGGGAAGTGACTAGAAACATGTAAGAAACACTTGAAATGCTGTATAATAGAGCCGTGCTATCTTTATGGCCTAGTTCAATGACTGAGATTAGAGGTAAAAAACTCTCAAGTGAGGAGAGTAAGGATGAAGTTTACAATTGCGGCTACTCTAGATGTTGTTTTTCCAAGGAAAGTGCTTTCAAACATTAAGAATTGCTGTTTATAAAGCTCAGAATATGTATGAAGCTGATAAATAAAGAGAATACTGTTTCTATTTACAGGTGATTCTAATTAGACTGGCGTTTTCTGAATGACTCAATTGAAACCTGGAAGATTGCTGTGTATACTTCTAGAAAAACTGTCTACTTTTCGTAAAACGCTTAACATACACCATGATAGTCGCAAGAAATGACTAGAAACATGTAAGAAACAGTTGAAATGCTGGTACATAGAGCCGTTCTATCTTTATGTTCATGTTCAATCACGGAGATTAGAGATAGAATGCTGCATAGTGATGAGAGTACAGATAATGTTTACAATTCTGGCTACTTTAGATGATGTATTTCCGAAGAAAGTGCTTTCAAACATTAAGAATTTCCGTTTAAAAAGCTGAGAATATGGGTATGAAGGTGAGAAATAAAGAGATTACTTTTTATATTCACAACTGAGGCCGAATTGCCTGGCGTTTTCTGAATGGCACAATTTAACTCTTGAAGATTCATGTGTATACTTCTGGGAAAACTGTCTACTTTTGGTAAAACTCTTAAAATACACAATGATAGTCCCAGAAATGATTAGAGACATGTAAGAAACAGTTTAAATACGGGTAAATAGAGCCGTTCTATCCTGATGGCCTAGATCAATCACCGAGGTTAGAGGTAGAAGACTCTCAAATGAAGAGAGTAATGATAATGTTTACAATTCCGGCTACTCTAGATGGTGTTTTTCCAAAGAAAGTGCTTCCAACATGAGGAATTTCTGTTTTTAAAGCTCAGAGTATGTGTATGAGGCTGATCAATGAAGAGAATACTGTTTGTATTTACAATTGAGGCTGAATTGCCTGGCATTTTCTTAATGGCAAAGTTTACATCCTGAAGATTCATGTATCTACTTCTGGAAAAATGTCTAATTTTGGTAAAACTCTTAAAATACACTAGGATATTCCGGGAAGTGACTAGAAACATTTAAGAAACACTTGAAATGCTGTATAATAGAGCCGTGCTATCTTTATGGCCTAGTTCAATGACTGAGATTAGAAGTAAAAAACTCTCAAGTGAGGAGAGTAAGGATGAAGTTTACAATTGCGGCTACTCTAGATGTTGTTTTTCCAAGGAAAGTGCTTTCAAACATTAAGAATTGCTGTTTATAAAGCTCAGAATATGTATGAAGCTGATAAATAAAGAGAATACTGTTTCTATTTACAGGTGATTCTGATTAGACTGGCGTTTTCTGAATGACTCAATTGAAACCTTGAAGATTGCTGTGTATACTTCTAGAAAAACTGTCTACTTTTGGTAAAACGCTTAACATACGCAATGATAGTCCCGAGAAATGATTAGAAACTTGTAAGAAACACTTGAAAGGCTGGTACATAGAGCCGTTCTATCTTTATGTTTATGTTCAATCACGGATATTAGAGATAGAATGCTGCATAGTGACGAGAGTACAGATAATGTTTACCATTCTGGCTACTTTAGATGACATATTTCCGAAGAATGTGCTTTCAAACATTAAGAATTGCTGTTTATAAAGCTCAGAATATGTAGGAAGCTGATAAATAAAGAGAATACTGTTTCTATTTACAGGTTATTGTGATTAGACTGGCGTTTTCTGAATGACTCAATTGAAACCTTGAAGATTCCTGTGTATTCTTCTAGGAAAACTGTCTACTTTTGGTTAAACGCTTAACATACACCATGATAGTCCCGAGAAATGATTAGAAACATGTAAGAAACACTTGAAATGCTGGTACATAGAGCCGTTCTATCTTTATGTTTATGTTCAACCACGGATATTAGACATAGAATGCTGCATAATGACGAGAGTACAGATAATATTTACCATTCTGGCTACTTTAGATGACATATTTCCGAAGAATGTGCTTTCAAACATTAAGAATTGCTGTTTATAAAGCTCAGAATATGTAGGAAGCTGATAAATAAAGAGAATACTGTTTCTATTTACAGGTGATTGTGATTAGACTGGCGTTTTCTGAATGACTCATTTGAAACCTTGAAGATTCCTGTGAATTCTTCTAGGAAAACTGTCTACTTTTGGTTAAACGCTTAACATACACCATGATAGTCCCGAGAAATGATTAGAAACATGTAAGAAACACTTGAAATGCTGGTACATAGAGCCCTTCTATCTTTATGTTCATGTTCAATCACGGAGATTAGAGATAGAATGCTGCATGGTGACGAGAGTACAGATAATGTTTACCATTTTGGCTACTTTAGATGATGTATTTCCGAAGAAAGTGCTTTCAAACATTAAGAATTTCTGTTTAAAAAGCTGAGAATATGGGTATGAAGCTGAGAAATGAAGAGAATACTTTTTATATTCACAACTGAGGCCGAATTGCCTGGCGTTTTCTGAATGGCACAATTTAACTCTTGAAGATTCATGTGTATACTTCTGGGAAAACTGTCTACTTTTGGTAAAACTCTTAAAATACACAATGATAGTCCCAGAAATGATTAGAGACATGTAAGAAACAGTTTAAATACGGGTAAATAGAGCCGTTCTATCCTGATGGCCTAGTTCAATCACCGAGATTAGAGGTAGAAAACTCTCAAATGAAGAGAGTAATGATAATGTTTACAATTCCGGCTACTCTAGATGGTGTTTTTCCAAAGAAAGTGCTTCCAACATGAGGAATTTCTGTTTTTAAAGCTCAGAGTATGTGTATGAGGCTGATCAATGAAGAGAATACTGTTTGTATTTACAATTGAGGCTGAATTGCCTGGCATTTTCTTAATGGCAAAGTTTACATCCTGAAGATTCATGTATCTACTTCTGGAAAAATGTCTAATTTTGGTAAAACTCTTAAAATACACTAGGATAGTCCGGGAAGTGACTAGAAACATGTAAGAAACACTTGAAATGCTGTATAATTGAGCCGTGCTATCTTTATGGCCTAGTTCAATGACTGAGATTAGAGGTAAAAAACTCTCAAGTGAGGAGAGTAAGGATGAAGTTTACAATTGCGGCTACTCTAGATGTTGTTTTTCCAAGGAAAGTGCTTTCAAACATTAAGAATTGCTGTTTATAAAGCTCAGAATATGTATGAAGCTGATAAATAAAGAGAATACTGTTTCTATTTACAGGTGATTCTCATTAGACTGGCGTTTTCTGAATGACTCAATTGAAACCTTGAAGATTGCTGTGTATACTTCTAGAAAAACTGTCTACTTTTGGTAAAACGCTTAACATACACCATGATAGTCGCGAGAAATGACTAGAAACATGTAAGAAACAGTTGAAATGCTGGTACATAGAGCCGTCTATCTTTATGTTCATGTTCAATCACGGAGATTAGAGATAGAATGCTGCATGGTGACGAGAGTACAGATAATGTTTACCATTCTGGCTACTTTAGATGATGTATTTCCGAAGAAAGTGCTTTCAAACATTAAGAATTGCTGATTATAAAGCTCAGAATATGTAGGAAGCTGATAAATAAAGAGAATACTGTTTCTATTTACAGGTGATTGTGATTAGACTGGCGTTTTCTGAATGACTCATTTGAAACCTTGAAGATTCCTGTGTATTCTTCTAGGAAAACTGTCTACTTTTGGTTAAACGCTTAACATACACCATGATAGTCCCGAGAAATGATTAGAAACATGTAAGAAACACTTGAAATGCTGGTACATAGAGCCGTTCTATCTTTATGTTTATGTTCAATCACGGATATTAGACATAGAATGCTGCATAGTGACGAGAGTACAGATAATATTTACCATTCTGGCTACTTTAGATGACATATTTCCGAAGAATGTGCTTTAAAACATTAAGAATTGCTGTTTATAAAGCTCAGAATATGTAGGAAGCTGATAAATAAAGAGAATACTGTTTCTATTTACAGGTTATTGTGATTAGACTGGCGTTTTCTGAATGACTCAATTGAAACCTTGAAGATTGCTGTGTATATTTCTAGAAAAACTGTCTACTTTTGGTAAAACGCTTAACGTACGCAATGATAGTCCCGAGAAATGATTAGAAACTTATAAGAAACACTTGAAAGGCTGGTACATAGAGCCGTTCTATCTTTATGTTTATGTTCAATCACGGATATTAGACATAGAATGCTGCATAGTGACGAGAGTACAGATAATGTTTACCATTCTGGCTACTTTAGATGACATATTTCCGAAGAATGTGCTTTCAAACATTAAGAATTGCTGTTTATAAAGCTCAGAATATGTAGGAAGCTGATAAATAAAGAGAATACTGTTTCTATTTACAGGTGATTGTGATTAGACTGGCGTTTTCTGAATGACTCATTTGAAACCTTGAAGATTCCTGTGAATTCTTCTAGGAAAACTGTCTACTTTTGGTTAAACGCTTAACATACACCATGATAGTCCCGAGAAATGATTAGAAACATGTAAGAAACACTTGAAATGCTGGTACATAGAGCCGTTCTATCTTTATGTTTATGTTCAATCACGGATATTAGACATAGAATGCTGCATAGTGACAAGAGTACAGATAATATTTACCATTCTGGCTACTTTAGATGACATATTTCCAAGGATGTGCTTTAAAACATTAAGAATTGCTGTTTATAAAGCTTAGAATATGTAGGAAGCTGATAAATAAAGAGAATACTGTTTCTATTTACAGGTTATTGTGATTAGACTGGCGTTTTCTGAATGACTCAATTGAAACCTTGAAGATTGCTGTGTATATTTCGAGAAAAACTGTCTACTTTTGGTAAAACGCTTAACATACGCAATGATAGTCCCGAGAAATGATTAGAAACTTGTAAGAAACACTTGAAAGGCTGGTACATTGAGCCGTTCTATCTTTATGTTTATGTTCAATCACGGATATTAGACATAGAATGCTGCATAGTGACGAGAGTACAGATAATGTTTACCATTCTGGCTACTTTAGATGACATATTTCCGAAGAATGTGCTTTCAAACATTAAGAATTGCTGTTTATAAAGCTCAGAATATGTAGGAAGCTGATAAGTAAAGAGAATACTGTTTCTATTTACAGGTGATTGTGATTAGACTGGCGTTTTCTGAATGACTCATTTGAAACCTTGAAGATTCCTGTGAATTCTTCTAGGAAAACTGTCTACTTTTGGTTAAACGCTTAACATACACCATGATAGTCGCGAGAAATGACTAGAAACATGTAAGAAAAAGTTGAAATGCTGGTACATAGAGCCGTTCTATCTTTATGTTCATGTTCAATCACGGAGATTAGAGATAGAATGCTGCATGGTGACGAGAGTACAGATAATGTTTACCATTCTGGCTACTTTAGATGATGTATTTCCGAAGAAAGTGCTTTCAAACATTAAGAATTTCCGTTTAAAAAGCTGAGAATATGGGTATGAAGCTGAGAAATAAAGAGATGACTTTTTATATTCACAACTGAGGCCGAATTGCCTGGCGTTTTCTGAATGGCACAATTTAACTCTTGAAGATTCATGTGTATACTTCTGGGAATACTGTCTACTTTTGGTAAAACTCTTAAAATACACAATGATAGTCCCAGAAATGATTAGAGACATGTAAGAAACAGTTTAAATACGGGTAAATAGAGCCGTTCTATCCTGATGGCCTAGATCAATCACCGAGGTTAGAGGTAGAAGACTCTCAAATGAAGAGAGTAATGATAATGTTTACAATTCCGGCTACTCTAGATGGTGTTTTTCCAAAGAAAGTGCTTCCAACATGAGGAATTTCTGTTTTTAAAGCTCAGAGTATCTGTATGAGGCTGATCAATGAAGAGAATACTGTTTGTATTTACAATTGAGGCTGAATTGCCTGGCATTTTCTTAATGGCAAAGTTTACATCCTGAAGATTCATGTATCTACTTCTGGAAAAATGTCTAATTTTGGTAAAACTCTTAAAATACACTAGGATAGTCCGGGAAGTGACTAGAAACATTTAAGAAACACTTCAAATGCTGTATAATAGAGCCGTGCTATCTTTATGGCCTAGTTCAATGACTGAGATTAGAGGTAAAAAACTCTCAAGTGAGGAGAGTAAGGATGAAGTTTACAATTGCGGCTACTCTAGATGTTGTTTTTCCAAGGAAAGTGCTTTCAAACATTAAGAATTGCTGTTTATAAAGCTCAGAATATGTATGAAGCTGATAAATAAAGAGAATACTGTTTCTATTTACAGGTGATTCTGATTAGACTGGCGTTTTCTGAATGACTCAATTGAAACCTTGAAGATTGCTGTGTATACTTCTAGAAAAACTGTCTACTTTTGGTAAAACGCTTAACATACGCAATGATAGTCCCGAGAAATGATTAGAAACTTGTAAGAAACACTTGAAAGGCTGGTACATAGAGCCGTTCTATCTTTATGTTTATGTTCAATCACGGATATTAGAGATAGAATGCTGCATAGTGACGAGAGTACAGATAATGTTTACCATTCTGGCTACTTTAGATGACATATTTCCGAAGAATGTGCTTTCAAACATTAAGAATTGCTGATTATAAAGCTCAGAATATGTAGGAAGCTGATAAATAAAGAGAATACTGTTTCTATTTACAGGTGATTGTGATTAGACTGGCGTTTTCTGAATGACTCATTTGAAACCTTGAAGATTCCTGTGTATTCTTCTAGGAAAAATGTCTACTTTTGGTTAAACGCTTAACATACACCATGATAGTCCCGAGAAATGATTAGAAACATGTAAGAAACACTTGAAATGCTGGTACATAGAGCCGTTCTATCTTTATGTTTATGTTCAATCACGGATATTAGACATAGAATGCTGCATAGTGACGAGAGTACAGATAATATTTACCATTCTGGCTACTTTAGATGACATATTTCCGAAGAATGTGCTTTAAAACATTAAGAATTGCTGTTTATAAAGCTCAGAATATGTAGGAAGCTGATAAATAAAGAGAATACTGTTTCTATTTACAGGTTATTGTGATTAGACTGGCGTTTTCTGAATGACTCAATTGAAACCTTGAAGATTGCTGTGTATACTTCTAGAAAAACTGTCTACTTTTGGTAAAACGCTTAACATACGCAATGATAGTCCCGAGAAATGATTAGAAACTTGTAAGAAACACTTGAAAGGCTGGTACATAGAGCCGTTCTATCTTTATGTTTATGTTCAATCACGGATATTAGACATAGAATGCTGCATAGTGACGAGAGTACAGATAATGTTTACCATTCTGGCGACTTTAGATGACATATTTCCGAAGAATGTGCTTTCAAACATTAAGAATTGCTGTTTATAAAGCTCAGAATATGTAGGAAGCTGATAAATAAAGAGAATACTGTTTCTATTTACAGGTTATTGTGATTAGACTGGCGTTTTCTGAATGACTCAATTGAAACCTTGAAGATTCCTGTGTATTCTTCTAGGAAAACTGTCTACTTTTGGTTAAATGCTTAACATACACCATGATAGTCCCGAGAAATGATTAGAAACATGTAAGAAACACTTGAAATGCTGGTACATAGAGCCGTTCTATCTTTATGTTTATGTTCAACCACGGATATTAGACATAGAATGCTGCATAATGACGAGAGTACAGATAATATTTACCATTCTGGCTACTTTAGATGACATATTTCCGAAGAATGTGCTTTCAAACATTAAGAATTGCCTTTTATAAAGCTCAGAATATGTAGGAAGCTGATAAATAAAGAGAATACTGTTTCTATTTACAGGTGATTGTGATTAGACTGGCGTTTTCTGAATGACTCATTTGAAACCTTGAAGATTCCTGTGAATTCTTCTAGGAAAACTGTCTACTTTTGGTTAAACGCTTAACATACACCATGATAGTCCCGAGAAATGATTAGAAACATGTAAGAAACACTTGAAATGCTGGTACATAGAGCCCTTCTATCTTTATGTTCATGTTCAATCACGGAGATTAGAGATAGAATGCTGCATGGTGACGAGAGTACAGATAATGTTTACCATTTTGGCTACTTTAGATGATGTATTTCCGAAGAAAGTGCTTTCAAACATTAAGAATTTCTGTTTAAAAAGCTGAGAATATGGGTATGAAGCTGAGAAATGAAGAGAATACTTTTTATATTCACAACTGAGGCCGAATTGCCTGGCGTTTTCTGAATGGCACAATTTAACTCTTGAAGATTCATGTGTATACTTCTGGGAAAACTGTCTACTTTTGGTAAAACTCTTAAAATACACAATGATAGTCCCAGAAATGATTAGAGACATGTAAGAAACAGTTTAAATACGGGTAAATAGAGCCGTTCTATCCTGATGGCCTAGTTCAATCACCGAGATTAGAGGTAGAAAACTCTCAAATGAAGAGAGTAATGATAATGTTTACAATTCCGGCTACTCTAGATGGTGTTTTTCCAAAGAAAGTGCTTCCAACATGAGGAATTTCTGTTTTTAAAGCTCAGAGTATGTGTATGAGGCTGATCAATGAAGAGAATACTGTTTGTATTTACAATTGAGGCTGAATTGCCTGGCATTTTCTTAATGGCAAAGTTTACATCCTGAAGATTCATGTATCTACTTCTGGAAAAATGTCTAATTTTGGTAAAACTCTTAAAATACACTAGGATAGTCCGGGAAGTGACTAGAAACATGTAAGAAACACTTGAAATGCTGTATAATTGAGCCGTGCTATCTTTATGGCCTAGTTCAATGACTGAGATTAGAGGTAAAAAACTCTCAAGTGAGGAGAGTAAGGATGAAGTTTACAATTGCGGCTACTCTAGATGTTGTTTTTCCAAGGAAAGTGCTTTCAAACATTAAGAATTGCTGTTTATAAAGCTCAGAATATGTATGAAGCTGATAAATAAAGAGAATACTGTTTCTATTTACAGGTGATTCTAATTAGACTGGCGTTTTCTGAATGACTCAATTGAAACCTTGAAGATTGCTGTGTATACTTCTAGAAAAACTGTCTACTTTTGGTAAAACGCTTAACATACACCATGATAGTCGCGAGAAATGACTAGAAACATGTAAGAAACAGTTGAAATGCTGGTACATAGAGCCGTCTATCTTTATGTTCATGTTCAATCACGGAGATTAGAGATAGAATGCTGCATGGTGACGAGAGTACAGATAATGTTTACCATTCTGGCTACTTTAGATGATGTATTTCCGAAGAAAGTGCTTTCAAACATTAAGAATTGCTGATTATAAAGCTCAGAATATGTAGGAAGCTGATAAATAAAGAGAATACTGTTTCTATTTACAGGTGATTGTGATTAGACTGGCGTTTTCTGAATGACTCATTTGAAACCTTGAAGATTCCTGTGTATTCTTCTAGGAAAACTGTCTACTTTTGGTTAAACGCTTAACATACACCATGATAGTCCCGAGAAATGATTAGAAACATGTAAGAAACACTTGAAATGCTGGTACATAGAGCCGTTCTATCTTTATGTTTATGTTCAATCACGGATATTAGACATAGAATGCTGCATAGTGACGAGAGTACAGATAATATTTACCATTCTGGCTACTTTAGATGACATATTTCCGAAGAATGTGCTTTAAAACATTAAGAATTGCTGTTTATAAAGCTCAGAATATGTAGGAAGCTGATAAATAAAGAGAATACTGTTTCTATTTACAGGTTATTGTGATTAGACTGGCGTTTTCTGAATGACTCAATTGAAACCTTGAAGATTGCTGTGTATATTTCTAGAAAAACTGTCTACTTTTGGTAAAACGCTTAACGTACGCAATGATAGTCCCGAGAAATAATTAGAAACTTATAAGAAACACTTGAAAGGCTGGTACATAGAGCCGTTCTATCTTTATGTTTATGTTCAATCACGGATATTAGACATAGAATGCTGCATAGTGACGAGAGTACAGATAATGTTTACCATTCTGGCTACTTTAGATGACATATTTCCGAAGAATGTGCTTTCAAACATTAAGAATTGCTGTTTATAAAGCTCAGAATATGTAGGAAGCTGATAAATAAAGAGAATACTGTTTCTATTTACAGGTGATTGTGATTAGACTGGCGTTTTCTGAATGACTCATTTGAAACCTTGAAGATTCCTGTGAATTCTTCTAGGAAAACTGTCTACTTTTGGTTAAACGCTTAACATACACCATGATAGTCCCGAGAAATGATTAGAAACATGTAAGAAACACTTGAAATGCTGGTACATAGAGCCGTTCTATCTTTATGTTTATGTTCAATCACGGATATTAGACATAGAATGCTGCATAGTGACAAGAGTACAGATAATATTTACCATTCTGGCTACTTTAGATGACATATTTCCAAGGATGTGCTTTAAAACATTAAGAATTGCTGTTTATAAAGCTTAGAATATGTAGGAAGCTGATAAATAAAGAGAATACTGTTTCTATTTACAGGTTATTGTGATTAGACTGGCGTTTTCTGAATGACTCAATTGAAACCTTGAAGATTGCTGTGTATATTTCGAGAAAAACTGTCTACTTTTGGTAAAACGCTTAACATACGCAATGATAGTCCCGAGAAATGATTAGAAACTTGTAAGAAACACTTGAAAGGCTGGTACATTGAGCCGTTCTATCTTTATGTTTATGTTCAATCACGGATATTAGACATAGAATGCTGCATAGTGACGAGAGTACAGATAATGTTTACCATTCTGGCTACTTTAGATGACATATTTCCGAAGAATGTGCTTTCAAACATTAAGAATTGCTGTTTATAAAGCTCAGAATATGTAGGAAGCTGATAAGTAAAGAGAATACTGTTTCTATTTACAGGTGATTGTGATTAGACTGGCGTTTTCTGAATGACTCATTTGAAACCTTGAAGATTCCTGTGAATTCTTCTAGGAAAACTGTCTACTTTTGGTTAAACGCTTAACATACACCATGATAGTCGCGAGAAATGACTAGAAACATGTAAGAAAAAGTTGAAATGCTGGTACATAGAGCCGTTCTATCTTTATGTTCATGTTCAATCACGGAGATTAGAGATAGAATGCTGCATGGTGACGAGAGTACAGATAATGTTTACCATTCTGGCTACTTTAGATGATGTATTTCCGAAGAAAGTGCTTTCAAACATTAAGAATTTCCGTTTAAAAAGCTGAGAATATGGGTATGAAGCTGAGAAATAAAGAGATGACTTTTTATATTCACAACTGAGGCCGAATTGCCTGGCGTTTTCTGAATGGCACAATTTAACTCTTGAAGATTCATGTGTATACTTCTGGGAAAACTGTCTACTTTTGGTAAAACTCTTAAAATACACAATGATAGTCCCAGAAATGATTAGAGACATGTAAGAAACAGTTTAAATACGGGTAAATAGAGCCGTTCTATCCTGATGGCCTAGATCAATCACCGAGGTTAGAGGTAGAAGACTCTCAAATGAAGAGAGTAATGATAATGTTTACAATTCCGGCTACTCTAGATGGTGTTTTTCCAAAGAAAGTGCTTCCAACATGAGGAATTTCTGTTTTTAAAGCTCAGAGTATCTGTATGAGGCTGATCAATGAAGAGAATACTGTTTGTATTTACAATTGAGGCTGAATTGCCTGGCATTTTCTTAATGGCAAAGTTTACATCCTGAAGATTCATGTATCTACTTCTGGAAAAATGTCTAATTTTGGTAAAACTCTTAAAATACACTAGGATAGTCCGGGAAGTGACTAGAAACATTTAAGAAACACTTCAAATGCTGTATAATAGAGCCGTGCTATCTTTATGGCCTAGTTCAATGACTGAGATTAGAGGTAAAAAACTCTCAAGTGAGGAGAGTAAGGATGAAGTTTACAATTGCGGCTACTCTAGATGTTGTTTTTCCAAGGAAAGTGCTTTCAAACATTAAGAATTGCTGTTTATAAAGCTCAGAATATGTATGAAGCTGATAAATAAAGAGAATACTGTTTCTATTTACAGGTGATTCTGATTAGACTGGCGTTTTCTGAATGACTCAATTGAAACCTTGAAGATTGCTGTGTATACTTCTAGAAAAACTGTCTACTTTTGGTAAAACGCTTAACATACGCAATGATAGTCCCGAGAAATGATTAGAAACTTGTAAGAAACACTTGAAAGGCTGGTACATAGAGCCGTTCTATCTTTATGTTTATGTTCAATCACGGATATTAGAGATAGAATGCTGCATAGTGACGAGAGTACAGATAATGTTTACCATTCTGGCTACTTTAGATGACATATTTCCGAAGAATGTGCTTTCAAACATTAAGAATTGCTGATTATAAAGCTCAGAATATGTAGGAAGCTGATAAATAAAGAGAATACTGTTTCTATTTACAGGTGATTGTGATTAGACTGGCGTTTTCTGAATGACTCATTTGAAACCTTGAAGATTCCTGTGTATTCTTCTAGGAAAAATGTCTACTTTTGGTTAAACGCTTAACATACACCATGATAGTCCCGAGAAATGATTAGAAACATGTAAGAAACACTTGAAATGCTGGTACATAGAGCCGTTCTATCTTTATGTTTATGTTCAATCACGGATATTAGACATAGAATGCTGCATAGTGACGAGAGTACAGATAATATTTACCATTCTGGCTACTTTAGATGACATATTTCCGAAGAATGTGCTTTAAAACATTAAGAATTGCTGTTTATAAAGCTCAGAATATGTAGGAAGCTGATAAATAAAGAGAATACTGTTTCTATTTACAGGTTATTGTGATTAGACTGGCGTTTTCTGAATGACTCAATTGAAACCTTGAAGATTGCTGTGTATACTTCTAGAAAAACTGTCTACTTTTGGTAAAACGCTTAACATACGCAATGATAGTCCCGAGAAATGATTAGAAACTTGTAAGAAACACTTGAAAGGCTGGTACATAGAGCCGTTCTATCTTTATGTTTATGTTCAATCACGGATATTAGACATAGAATGCTGCATAGTGACGAGAGTACAGATAATGTTTACCATTCTGGCTACTTTAGATGACATATTTCCGAAGAATGTGCTTTCAAACATTAAGAATTGCTGTTTATAAAGCTCAGAATATGTAGGAAGCTGATAAATAAAGAGAATACTGTTTCTATTTACAGGTGATTGTGATTAGACTGGCGTTTTCTGAATGACTCATTTGAAACCTTGAAGATTCCTGTGAATTCTTCTAGGAAAACTGTCTACTTTTGGTTAAACGCTTAACATACACCATGATAGTCCCGAGAAATGATTAGAAACATGTAAGAAACACTTGAAATGCTGGTACATAGAGCCGTTCTATCTTTATGTTTATGTTCAATCACGGATATTAGACATAGAATGCTGCATAGTGACAAGAGTACAGATAATATTTACCATTCTGGCTACTTTAGATGACATATTTCCGAAGAATGTGCTTTAAAACATTAAGAATTGCTGTTTATAAAGCTCAGAATATGTAGGAAGCTGATAAATAAAGAGAATACTGTTTCTATTTACAGGTTATTGTGATTAGACTGGCGTTTTCTGAATGACTCAATTGAAACCTTGAAGATTGCTGTGTATATTTCTAGAAAAACTGTCTACTTTTGGTAAAACGCTTAACATACGCAATGATAGTCCCGAGAAATGATTAGAAACTTGTAAGAAACACTTGAAAGGCTGGTACATTGAGCCGTTCTATCTTTATGTTTATGTTCAATCACGGATATTAGACATAGAATGCTGCATAGTGACGAGAGTACAGATAATGTTTACCATTCTGGCTACTTTAGATGACATATTTCCGAAGAATGTGCTTTCAAACATTAAGAATTGCTGTTTATAAAGCTCAGAATATGTAGGAAGCTGATAAGTAAAGAGAATACTGTTTCTATTTACAGGTGATTGTGATTAGACTGGCGTTTTCTGAATGACTCATTTGAAACCTTGAAGATTCCTGTGAATTCTTCTAGGAAAACTGTCTACTTTTGGTTAAACGCTTAACATACACCATGATAGTCCCGAGAAATGATTAGAAACATGTAAGAAACACTTGAAATGCTGGAACATAGAGCCGTTCTTTCTTTATGATCATGTTCAATCACGGAGATTAGAGATAGAATGCTGCATGGTGACGAGAGTACAGATAATGTTTACCATTCTGGCTACTTTAGATGATGTATTTCCGAATAAAGTGCTTTCAAACATTAAGAATTTCTTTTTAAAAAGCTGAGAATATGGGTATGAAGCTGAGAAATGAAGAGAATACTTTTTATATTCACAACTGAGGGCGAATTGCCTGGCGTTTTCTGAATGGCACAATTTAACTCTTGAAGATTCATGTGTATACTTCTGGGAAAACTGTCTACTTTTGGTAAAACTCTTAAAACACACAATGATAGTCCCAGAAATGATTAGAGACATGTAAGAAACAGTTTAAATACGGGTAAATAGAGCCGTTCTATCCTGATGGCCTAGATCAATCACCGAGGTTAGAGGTAGAAGACTCTCAAATGAAGAGAGTAATGATAATGTTTACAATTCCGGCTACTCTAGATGGTGTTTTTCCAAAGAAAGTGCTTCCAACATGAGGAATTTCTGTTTTTAAAGCTCAGAGTATCTGTATGAGGCTGATCAATGAAGAGAATACTGTTTGTATTTACAATTGAGGCTGAATTGCCTGGCATTTTCTTAATGACAAAGTTTACATCCTGAAGATTCATGTATCTACTTCTGGAAAAATGTCTAATTTTGGTAAAACTCTTAAAATACACTAGGATATTCCGGGAAGTGACTAGAAACATTTAAGAAACACTTGAAATGCTGTATAATAGAGCCGTGCTATCTTTATGGCCTAGTTCAATGACTGAGATTAGAAGTAAAAAACTCTCAAGTGAGGAGAGTAAGGATGAAGTTTACAATTGCGGCTACTCTAGATGTTGTTTTTCCAAGGAAAGTGCTTTCAAACATTAAGAATTGCTGTTTATAAAGCTCAGAATATGTATGAAGCTGATAAATAAAGAGAATACTGTTTCTATTTACAGGTGATTCTGATTAGACTGGCGTTTTCTGAATGACTCAATTGAAACCTTGAAGATTGCTGTGTATACTTCTAGAAAAACTGTCTACTTTTGGTAAAACGCTTAACATACGCAATGATAGTCCCGAGAAATGATTAGAAACTTGTAAGAAACACTTGAAAGGCTGGTACATAGAGCCGTTCTATCTTTATGTTTATGTTCAATCACGGATATTAGAGATAGAATGCTGCATAGTGACGAGAGTACAGATAATGTTTACCATTCTGGCTACTTTAGATGACATATTTCTGAAGAATGTGCTTTCAAACATTAAGAATTGCTGATTATAAAGCTCAGAATATGTAGGAAGCTGATAAATAAAGAGAATACTGTTTCTATTTACAGGTGATTGTGATTAGACTGGCGTTTTCTGAATGACTCATTTGAAACCTTGAAGATTCCTGTGTATTCTTCTAGGAAAAATGTCTACTTTTGGTTAAACGCTTAACATACACCATGATAGTCCCGAGAAATGATTAGAAACATGTAAGAAACACTTGAAATGCTGGTACATAGAGCCGTTCTATCTTTATGTTTATGTTCAATCACGGATATTAGACATAGAATGCTGCATAGTGACGAGAGTACAGATAATATTTACCATTCTGGCTACTTTAGATGACATATTTCCGAAGAATGTGCTTTAAAACATTAAGAATTGCTGTTTATAAAGCTCAGAATATGTAGGAAGCTGATAAATAAAGAGAATACTGTTTCTATTTACAGGTTATTGTGATTAGACTGGCGTTTTCTGAATGACTCAATTGAAACCTTGAAGATTGCTGTGTATACTTCTAGAAAAACTGTCTACTTTTGGTAAAACGCTTAACATACGCAATGATAGTCCCGAGAAATGATTAGAAACTTGTAAGAAACACTTGAAAGGCTGGTACATAGAGCCGTTCTATCTTTATGTTTATGTTCAATCACGGATATTAGACATAGAATGCTGCATAGTGACGAGAGTACAGATAATGTTTACCATTCTGGCTACTTTAGATGACATATTTCCGAAGAATGTGCTTTCAAACATTAAGAATTGCTGTTTATAAAGCTCAGAATATGTAGGAAGCTGATAAATAAAGAGAATACTGTTTCTATTTACAGGTGATTGTGATTAGACTGGCGTTTTCTGAATGACTCATTTGAAACCTTGAAGATTCCTGTGAATTCTTCTAGGAAAACTGTCTACTTTTGGTTAAACGCTTAACATACACCATGATAGTCCCGAGAAATGATTAGAAACATGTAAGAAACACTTGAAATGCTGGTACATAGAGCCGTTCTATCTTTATGTTTATGTTCAATCACGGATATTAGACATAGAATGCTGCATAGTGACAAGAGTACAGATAATATTTACCATTCTGGCTACTTTAGATGACATATTTCCGAAGAATGTGCTTTAAAACATTAAGAATTGCTGTTTATAAAGCTCAGAATATGTAGGAAGCTGATAAATAAAGAGAATACTGTTTCTATTTACAGGTTATTGTGATTAGACTGGCGTTTTCTGAATGACTCAATTGAAACCTTGAAGATTGCTGTGTATATTTCTAGAAAAACTGTCTACTTTTGGTAAAACGCTTAACATACGCAATGATAGTCCCGAGAAATGATTAGAAACTTGTAAGAAACACTTGAAAGGCTGGTACATTGAGCCGTTCTATCTTTATGTTTATGTTCAATCACGGATATTAGACATAGAATGCTGCATAGTGACGAGAGTACAGATAATGTTTACCATTCTGGCTACTTTAGATGACATATTTCCGAAGAATGTGCTTTCAAACATTAAGAATTGCTGTTTATAAAGCTCAGAATATGTAGGAAGCTGATAAGTAAAGAGAATACTGTTTCTATTTACAGGTGATTGTGATTAGACTGGCGTTTTCTGAATGACTCATTTGAAACCTTGAAGATTCCTGTGAATTCTTCTAGGAAAACTGTCTACTTTTGGTTAAACGCTTAACATACACCATGATAGTCCCGAGAAATGATTAGAAACATGTAAGAAACACTTGAAATGCTGGAACATAGAGCCGTTCTTTCTTTATGATCATGTTCAATCACGGAGATTAGAGATAGAATGCTGCATGGTGACGAGAGTACAGATAATGTTTACCATTCTGGCTACTTTAGATGATGTATTTCCGAATAAAGTGCTTTCAAACATTAAGAATTTCTTTTTAAAAAGCTGAGAATATGGGTATGAAGCTGAGAAATGAAGAGAATACTTTTTATATTCACAACTGAGGGCGAATTGCCTGGCGTTTTCTGAATGGCACAATTTAACTCTTGAAGATTCATGTGTATACTTCTGGGAAAACTGTCTACTTTTGGTAAAACTCTTAAAACACACAATGATAGTCCCAGAAATGATTAGAGACATGTAAGAAACAGTTTAAATACGGGTAAATAGAGCCGTTCTATCCTGATGGCCTAGATCAATCACCGAGGTTAGAGGTAGAAGACTCTCAAATGAAGAGAGTAATGATAATGTTTACAATTCCGGCTACTCTAGATGGTGTTTTTCCAAAGAAAGTGCTTCCAACATGAGGAATTTCTGTTTTTAAAGCTCAGAGTATCTGTATGAGGCTGATCAATGAAGAGAATACTGTTTGTATTTACAATTGAGGCTGAATTGCCTGGCATTTTCTTAATGACAAAGTTTACATCCTGAAGATTCATGTATCTACTTCTGGAAAAATGTCTAATTTTGGTAAAACTCTTAAAATACACTAGGATATTCCGGGAAGTGACTAGAAACATTTAAGAAACACTTGAAATGCTGTATAATAGAGCCGTGCTATCTTTATGGCCTAGTTCAATGACTGAGATTAGAAGTAAAAAACTCTCAAGTGAGGAGAGTAAGGATGAAGTTTACAATTGCGGCTACTCTAGATGTTGTTTTTCCAAGGAAAGTGCTTTCAAACATTAAGAATTGCTGTTTATAAAGCTCAGAATATGTATGAAGCTGATAAATAAAGAGAATACTGTTTCTATTTACAGGTGATTCTGATTAGACTGGCGTTTTCTGAATGACTCAATTGAAACCTTGAAGATTGCTGTGTATATTTCTAGAAAAACTGTCTACTTTTGGTAAAACGCTTAACATACGCAATGATAGTCCCGAGAAATGATTAGAAACTTGTAAGAAACACTTGAAAGGCTGGGACATAGAGCCGTTCTATCTTTATGTTTTTATTCAATCACGGATATTAGAGATAGAATGCTGCATAGTGACGAGAGTACAGATAATGTTTACCATTCTGGCTACTTTAGATGACATATTTCCGAAGAATGTGCTTTCAAACATTAAGAATTGCTGTTTATAAAGCTCAGAATATGTAGGAAGCTGATAAATAAAGAGAATACTGTTTCTATTTACAGGTGATTGTGATTAGACTGGCGTTTTCTGAATGACTCATTTGAAACCTTGAAGATTCCTGTGAATTCTTCTAGGAAAACTGTCTACTTTTCATTAAACGCTTAACATACACCATGATAGTCCCGAGAAATGATTAGAAACATGTAAGAAACACTTGAAATGCTGGTACATAGAGCCGTTCTATCTTTAGGTTCATGTTCAATCACGGAGATTAGAGATAGAATGCTGCATGGTGACGAGAGTACAGATAATGTTTACCATTCTGGCTACTTTAGATGATGTATTTCTGAAGAAAGTGCTTTCAAACATTAAGAATTTCAGTTTAAAAAGCTGAGAATATGGGTATGAAGCTGAGAAATGAAGAGAATACTTTTTATATTCACAACTGAGGCCGAATTGCCTGGCGTTTTCTGAATGGCACAATTTAACTCTTGAAGATTCATGTGTATACTTCTGGGAAAACTGTCTACTTTTGGTAAAACTCTTAAAATACACAATGATAGTCCCAGAAATGATTAGAGACATGTAAGAAACAGTTTAAATTCGGGTAAATAGAGCCGTTCTATCCTGATGGCCTAGTTCAATCACCGAGATTAGAGGTAGAAAACTCTCAAATGAAGAGAGTAATGATAATGTTTACAATTCCGGCTACTCTAGATGGTGTTTTTCCAAAGAAAGTGCTTCCAACATGAGGAATTTCTGTTTTTAAAGCTCAGAGTATGTGTATGAGGCTGATCAATGAAGAGAATACTGTTTGTATTTACAATTGAGGCTGAATTGCCTGGCATTTTCTTAATGGCAAAGTTTACATCCTGAAGATTCATGTATCTACTTCTGGAAAAATGTCTAATTTTGGTAAAACTCTTAAAATACACTAGGATATTCCGGGAAGTGACTAGAAACATTTAAGAAACACTTGAAATGCTGTATAATAGAGCCGTGCTATCTTTATGGCCTAGTTCAATGACTGAGATTAGAAGTAAAAAACTCTCAAGTGAGGAGAGTAAGGATGAAGTTTACAATTGCGGCTACTCTAGATGTTGTTTTTCCAAGGAAAGTGCTTTCAAACATTAAGAATTGCTGTTTATAAAGCTCAGAATATGTATGAAGCTGATAAATAAAGAGAATACTGTTTCTATTTACAGGTGATTCTAATTAGACTGGCGTTTTCTGAATGACTCAATTGAAACCTGGAAGATTGCTGTGTATACTTCTAGAAAAACTGTCTACTTTTGGTAAAACGCTTAACATACACCATGATAGTCGCGAGAAATGACTAGAAACATGTAAGAAACAGTTGAAATGCTGGTACATAGAGCCGTTCTATCTTTATGTTCATGTTCAATCACGGAGATTAGAGATAGAATGCTGCATAGTGATGAGAGTACAGATAATGTTTACAGTTCTGGCTACTTTAGATGATGTATTTCCGAAGAAAGTGCTTTCAAACATTAAGAATTTCCGTTTAAAAAGCTGAGAATATGGGTATGAAGGTGAGAAATAAAGAGATTACTTTTTATATTCACAACTGAGGCCGAATTGCCTGGCGTTTTCTGAATGGCACAATTTAACTCTTGAAGATTCATGTGTATACTTCTGGGAAAACTGTCTACTTTTGGTAAAACTCTTAAAATACACAATGATAGTCCCAGAAATGATTAGAGACATGTAAGAAACAGTTTAAATACGGGTAAATAGAGCCGTTCTATCCTGATGGCCTAGATCAATCACCGAGGTTAGAGGTAGAAGACTCTCAAATGAAGAGAGTAATGATAATGTTTACAATTCCGGCTATTCTAGATGGTGTTTTTCCAAACAAAGTGCTTCCAACATGAGGAATTTCTGTTTTTAAAGCTCAGAGTATCTGTATGAGGCTGATCAATGAAGAGAATACTGTTTGTATTTACAATTGAGGCTGAATTGCCGGGCATTTTCTTAATGGCAAAGTTTACATCCTGAAGATTCATGTATCTACTTCTGGAAAAATGTCTAATTTTGGTAAAACTCTTAAAATACACTAGGATAGTCCGGGAAGTGACTAGAAACATGTAAGAAACACTTGAAATGCTGTATAATAGAGCCGTGCTATCTTTATGGCCTAGTTCAATGACTGAGATTAGAGGTAAAAAACTCTCAAGTGAGGAGAGTAAGGATGAAGTTTACAATTGCGGCTACTCTAGATGTTGTTTTTCCAAGGAAAGTGCTTTCAAACATTAAGAATTGCTGTTTATAAAGCTCAGAATATGTAGGAAGCTGATAAATAAAGAGAATACTGTTTCTATTTACAGGTGATTCTGATTAGACTGGCGTTTTCTGAATGACTCAATTGAAACCTTGAAGATTGCTGTGTATACTTCTAGAAAAACTGTCTACCTTTGGTAAAACGCTTAACATACGCAATGATAGTCCCGAGAAATGATTAGAAACTTGTAAGAAACACTTGAAAGGCTGGTACATAGAGCCGTTCTATCTTTATGTTTTTATTCAATCACGGATATTAGAGATAGAATGCTGCATAGTGACGAGAGTACAGATAATGTTTACCATTCTGGCTACTTTAGATGACATATTTCCGAAGAATGTGCTTTCAAACATTAAGAATTGCTGTTTATAAAGCTCAGAATATGTAGGAAGCTGATAAATAAAGAGAATACTGTTTCTATTTACAGGTGATTGTGATTAGACTGGCGTTTTCTGAATGACTCATTTGAAACCTTGAAGATTCCTGTGAATTCTTCTAGGAAAACTGTCTACTTTTGGTTAAACGCTTAACATACACCATGATAGTCCCGAGAAATGATTAGAAACATGTAAGAAACACTTGAAATGCTGGTACATAGAGCCGTTCTATCTTTATGTTTATGTTCAATCACGGATATTAGACATAGAATGCTGCATAGTGACGAGAGTACAGATAATATTTACCATTCTGGCTACTTTAGATGACATATTTCCGAAGAATGTGCTTTAAAACATTAAGAATTGCTGTTTATAAAGCTCAGAATATGTAGGAAGCTGATAAATAAAGAGAATACTGTTTCTATTTACAGGTGATTCTGATTAGACTGGCGTTTTCTGAATGACTCAATTGAAACCTTGAAGATTGCTGTGTATACTTCTAGAAAAACTGTCTACTTTTGGTAAAACGCTTAACATACGCAATGATATTCCCGAGAAATGATTAGAAACTTGTAAGAAACACTTGAAAGGCTGGTACATAGAGCCGTTCTATCTTTATGTTTATGTTCAATCACGGATATTAGAGATAGAATGCTGCATAGTGACGAGAGTACAGATAATGTTTACCATTCTGGCTACTTTAGATGACATATTTCCGAAGAATGTGCTTTCAAACATTAAGAATTGCTGTTTATAAAGCTCAGAATATGTAGGAAGCTGATAAATAAAGAGAATACTGTTTCTATTTACAGGTGATTGTGATTAGACTGGCGTTTTCTGAATGACTCATTTGAAACCTTGAAGATTCCTGTGAATTCTTCTAGGAAAACTGTCTACTTTTGGTTAAACGCTTAACATACACCATGATAGTCCCGAGAAATGATTAGAAACATGTAAGAAACACTTGAAATGCTGGTACATAGAGCCGTTCTTTCTTTATGTTCATGTTCAATCACGGAGATTAGAGATAGAATGCTGCATGGTGACGAGAGTACAAATAATGTTTACCATTCTGGCTACTTTAGATGATGTATTTCCGAAGAAAGTGCTTTCAAACATTAAGAATTTCTGTTTAAAAAGCTGAGAATATGGGTATGAAGCTGAGAAATGAAGAGAATACTTTTTATATTCACAACTGAGGCCGAATTGCCTGGCGTTTTCTGAATGGCACAATTTAACTCTTGAAGATTCATGTGTATACTTCTGGGAAAACTGTCTACTTTTGGTAAAACTCTTAAAACACACAATGATAGTCCCAGAAATGATTAGAGACATGTAAGAAACAGTTTAAATACGGGTAAATAGAGCCGTTCTATCCTGATGGCCTAGTTCAATCACCGAGATTAGAGGTAGAAAACTCTCAAATGAAGAGAGTAATGATAATGTTTACAATTCCGGCTACTCTAGATGGTGTTTTTCCAAAGAAAGTGCTTCCAACATGAGGAATTTCTGTTTTTAAAGCTCAGAGTATGTGTATGAGGCTGATCAATGAAGAGAATACTGTTTGTATTTACAATTGAGGCTGAATTGCCTGGCATTTTCTTAATGACAAAGTTTACATCCTGAAGATTCATGTATCTACTTCTGGAAAAATGTCTAATTTTGGTAAAACTCTTAAAATACACTAGGATAGTCCGGGAAGTGACTAGAAACATGTAAGAAACACTTGAAATGCTGTATAATAGAGCCGTGCTATCTTTATGGCCTAGTTCAATGACTGAGATTAGAGGTAAAAAACTCTCAAGTGAGGAGAGTAAGGATGAAGTTTACAATTGCGGCTACTCTAGATGTTGTTTTTCCAAGGAAAGTGCTTTCAAACATTAAGAATTGCTGTTTATAAAGCTCAGAATATGTATGAAGCTGATAAATAAAGAGAATACTGTTTCTATTTACAGGTGATTCTGATTAGACTGGCGTTTTCTGAATGACTCAATTGAAACCTGGAAGATTGCTGTGTATACTTCTAGAAAAACTGTCTACTTTTGGTAAAACGCTTAACATACACCATGATAGTCGCGAGAAATGACTAGAAACATGTAAGAAACAGTTGAAATGCTGGTACATAGAGCCGTTCTATCTTTATGTTCATGTTCAATCACGGAGATTAGAGATAGAATGCTGCATAGTGATGAGAGTACAGATAATGTTTACAGTTCTGGCTACTTTAGATGATGTATTTCCGAAGAAAGTGCTTTCAAACATTAAGAATTTCCGTTTAAAAAGCTGAGAATATGGGTATGAAGGTGAGAAATAAAGAGATTACTTTTTATATTCACAACTGAGGCCGAATTGTCTGGCGTTTTCTGAATGGCACAATTTAACTCTTGAAGATTCATGTGTATACTTCTGGGAAAACTGTCTACTTTTGGTAAAACTCTTAAAATACACAATGATAGTCCCAGAAATGATTAGAGACATGTAAGAAACAGTTTAAATACGGGTAAATAGAGCCGTTCTATCCTGATGGCCTAGATCAATCACCGAGGTTAGAGGTAGAAGACTCTCAAATGAAGAGAGTAATGATAATGTTTACAATTCCGGCTACTCTAGATGGTGTTTTTCCAAAGAAAGTGCTTCCAACATGAGGAATTTCTGTTTTTAAAGCTCAGAGTATCTGTATGAGGCTGATCAATGAAGAGAATACTGTTTGTATTTACAATTGAGGCTGAATTGCCTGGCATTTTCTTAATGGCAAAGTTTACATCCTGAAGATTCATGTATCTACTTCTGGAAAAATGTCTAATTTTGGTAAAACTCTTAAAATACACTAGGATATTCCGGGAAGTGACTAGAAACATTTAAGAAACACTTGAAATGCTGTATAATAGAGCCGTGCTATCTTTATGGCCTAGTTCAATGACTGAGATTAGAAGTAAAAAACTCTCAAGTGAGGAGAGTAAGGATGAAGTTTACAATTGCGGCTACTCTAGATGTTGTTTTTCCAAGGAAAGTGCTTTCAAACATTAAGAATTGCTGTTTATAAAGCTCAGAATATGTATGAAGCTGATAAATAAAGAGAATACTGTTTCTATTTACAGGTGATTCTGATTAGACTGGCGTTTTCTGAATGACTCAATTGAAACCTTGAAGATTGCTGTGTATATTTCTAGAAAAACTGTCTACTTTTGGTAAAACGCTTAACATACGCAATGATAGTCCCGAGAAATGATTAGAAACTTGTAAGAAACACTTGAAAGGCTGGTCCATAGAGCCGTTCTATCTTTATGTTTTTATTCAATCACGGATATTAGAGATAGAATGCTGCATAGTGACGAGAGTACAGATAATGTTTACCATTCTGGCTACTTTAGATGACATATTTCCGAAGAATGTGCTTTCAAACATTAAGAATTGCTGTTTATAAAGCTCAGAATATGTAGGAAGCTGATAAATAAAGAGAATACTGTTTCTATTTACAGGTGATTGTGATTAGACTGGCGTTTTCTGAATGACTCATTTGAAACCTTGAAGATTCCTGTGAATTCTTCTAGGAAAACTGTCTACTTTTGGTTAAACGCTTAACATACAGCATGATAGTCCCGAGAAATGATTAGAAACATGTAAGAAACACTTGAAATGCTGGTACATAGAGCCGTTCTATCTTTATGTTCATGTTCAATCACGGAGATTAGAGATAGAATGCTGCATGGTGACGAGAGTACAGATAATGTTTACCATTCTGGCTACTTTAGATGATGTATTTCCGAAGAAAGTGCTTTCAAACATTAAGAATTTCAGTTTAAAAAGCTGAGAATATGGGTATGAAGCTGAGAAATGAAGAGAATACTTTTTATATTCACAACTGAGGCCGAATTGCCTGGCGTTTTCTGAATGGCACAATTTAACTCTTGAAGATTCATGTGTATACTTCTGGGAAAACTGTCTACTTTTGGTAAAACTCTTAAAATACACAATGATAGTCCCAGAAATGATTAGAGACATGTAACTAACAGTTTAAATAAGGGTAAATAGAGCCGTTCTATCCTGATGGCCTAGTTCAATCACCGAGATTAGAGGTAGAAAACTCTCAAATGAAGAGAGTAATGATAATGTTTACAATTCTGGCTACTCTAGATGGTGTTTTTCCAAAGAAAGTGCTTCCAACATGAGGAATTTCTGTTTTTAAAGCTCAGAGTATGTGTATGAGGCTGATCAATGAAGAGAATACTGTTTGTATTTACAATTGAGGCTGAATTGCCTGGCATTTTCTTAATGGCAAAGTTTACATCCTGAAGATTCATGTATCTACTTCTGGAAAAATGTCTAATTTTGGTAAAACTCTTAAAATACACTAGGATATTCCGGGAAGTGACTAGAAACATTTAAGAAACACTTGAAATGCTGTATAATAGAGCCGTGCTATCTTTATGGCCTAGTTCAATGACTGAGATTAGAAGTAAAAAACTCTCAAGTGAGGAGAGTAAGGATGAAGTTTACAATTGCGGCTACTCTAGATGTTGTTTTTCCAAGGAAAGTGCTTTCAAACATTAAGAATTGCTGTTTATAAAGCTCAGAATATGTATGAAGCTGATAAATAAAGAGAATACTGTTTCTATTTACAGGTGATTCTGATTAGACTGGCGTTTTCTGAATGACTCAATTGAAACCTTGAAGATTGCTGTGTATATTTCTAGAAAAACTGTCTACTTTTGGTAAAACGCTTAACATACGCAATGATAGTCCCGAGAAATGATTAGAAACTTGTAAGAAACACTTGAAAGGCTGGTCCATAGAGCCGTTCTATCTTTATGTTTTTATTCAGTCACGGATATTAGAGATAGAATGCTGCATAGTGACGAGAGTACAGATAATGTTTACCATTCGGGCTACTTTAGATGACATATTTCCGAAGAATGTGCTTTCAAACATTAAGAATTGCTGTTTATAAAGCTCAGAATATGTAGGAAGCTGATAAATAAAGAGAATACTGTTTCTATTTACAGGTGATTGTGATTAGACTGGCGTTTTCTGAATGACTCATTTGAAACCTTGAAGATTCCTGTGTATTCTTCTAGGAAAACTGTCTACTTTTGGTTAAACGCTTAACATACACCATGATAGTCCCGAGAAATGATTAGAAACATGTAAGAAACACTTGAAATGCTGGTACATAGAGCCGTTCTATCTTTATGTTTATGTTCAATCACGGATATTAGACATAGAATGCTGCATAGTGACGAGAGTACAGATAATATTTACCATTCTGGCTACTTTAGATGACATATTTCCGAAGAATGTGCTTTAAAACATTAAGAATTGCTGTTTATAAAGCTCAGAATATGTAGGAAGCTGATAAATAAAGAGAATACTGTTTCTATTTACAGGTGATTCTGATTAGACTGGCGTTTTCTGAATGACTCAATTGAAACCTTGAAGATTGCTGTGTATACTTCTAGAAAAACTGTCTACTTTTGGTAAAACGCTTAACATACGCAATGATAGTCCCGAGAAATGATTAGAAACTTGTAAGAAACACTTGAAAGGCTGGTACATAGAGCCGTTCTATCTTTATGTTTATGTTCAATCACGGATATTAGACATAGAATGCTGCATAGTGACGAGAGTACAGATAATGTTTACCATTCTGGCTACTTTAGATGACATATTTCCGAAGAATGTGCTTTCAAACATTAAGAATTGCTGTTTATAAAGCTCAGAATATGTAGGAAGCTGATAAATAAAGAGAATACTGTTTCTATTTACAGGTGATTGTGATTAGACTGGCGTTTTCTGAATGACTCATTTGAAACCTTGAAGATTCCTGTGAATTCTTCTAGGAAAACTGTCTACTTTTGGTTAAACGCTTAACATACACCATGATAGTCCCGAGAAATGATTAGAAACATGTAAGAAACACTTGAAATGCTGGTACATAGAGCCGTTCTATCTTTATGTTTATGTTCAATCACGGATATTAGACATAGAATGCTGCATAGTGACGAGAGTACAGATAATATTTACCATTCTGGCTACTTTAGATGACATATTTCCGAAGAATGTGCTTTAAAACATTAAGAATTGCTGTTTATAAAGCTCAGAATATGTAGGAAGCTGATAAATAAAGAGAATACTGTTTCTATTTACAGGTTATTGTGATTAGACTGGCGTTTTCTGAATGACTCAATTGAAACCTTGAAGATTGCTGTGTATATTTCTAGAAAAACTGTCTACTTTTGGTAAAACGCTTAACATACGCAATGATAGTCCCGAGAAATGATTAGAAACTTGTAAGAAACACTTGAAAGGCTGGTACATTGAGCCGTTCTATCTTTATGTTTATGTTCAATCACGGATATTAGACATAGAATGCTGCATAGTGATGAGAGTACAGATAATGTTTACCATTCTGGCTACTTTAGATGACATATTTCCGAAGAATGTGCTTTCAAACATTAAGAATTGCTGTTTATAAAGCTCAGAATATGTAGGAAGCTGATAAATAAAGAGAATACTGTTTCTATTTACAGGTGATTGTGATTAGACTGGCGTTTTCTGAATGACTCATTTGAAACCTTGAAGATTCCTGTGAATTCTTCTAGGAAAACTGTCTACTTTTGGTTAAACGCTTAACATACACCATGATAGTCCCGAGAAATGATTAGAAACATGTAAGAAACACTTGAAATGCTGGAACATAGAGCCGTTCTTTCTTTATGTTCATGTTCAATCACGGAGATTAGAGATAGAATGCTGCATGGTGACGAGAGTACAGATAATGTTTACCATTCTGGCTACTTTAGATGATGTATTTCCGAAGAAAGTGCTTTCAAACATTAAGAATTTCTGTTTAAAAAGCTGAGAATATGGGTATGAAGCTGAGAAATGAAGAGAATACTTTTTATATTCACAACTGAGGGCGAATTGCCTGGCGTTTTCTGAATGGCACAATTTAACTCTTGAAGATTCATGTGTATACTTCTGGGAAAACTGTCTACTTTTGGTAAAACTCTTAAAACACACAATGATAGTCCCAGAAATGATTAGAGACATGTAAGAAACAGTTTAAATACGGGTAAATAGAGCCGTTCTATCCTGATGGCCTAGTTCAATCACCGAGATTAGAGGTAGAAAACTCTCAAATGAAGAGAGTAATGATAATGTTTACAATTCCGGCTACGCTAGATGGTGTTTTTCCAAAGAAAGTGCTTCCAACATGAGGAATTTCTGTTTTTAAAGCTCAGAGTATGTGTATGAGGCTGATCAATGAAGAGAATACTGTTTGTATTTACAATTGAGGCTGAATTGCCTGGCATTTTCTTAATGACAAAGTTTACATCCTGAAGATTCATGTATCTACTTCTGGAAAAATGTCTAATTTTGGTAAAACTCTTAAAATACACTAGGATAGTCCGGGAAGTGACTAGAAACATGTAAGAAACACTTGAAATGCTGTATAATAGAGCCGTGCTATCTTTATGGCCTAGTTCAATGACTGAGATTAGAGGTAAAAAACTCTCAAGTGAGGAGAGTAAGGATGAAGTTTACAATTGCGGCTACTCTAGATGTTGTTTTTCCAAGGAAAGTGCTTTCAAACATTAAGAATTGCTGTTTATAAAGCTCAGAATATGTATGAAGCTGATAAATAAAGAGAATACTGTTTCTATTTACAGGTGATTCTAATTAGACTGGCGTTTTCTGAATGACTCAATTGAAACCTGGAAGATTGCTGTGTATACTTCTAGAAAAACTGTCTACTTTTCGTAAAACGCTTAACATACACCATGATAGTCGCGAGAAATGACTAGAAACATGTAAGAAACAGTTGAAATGCTGGTACATAGAGCCGTTCTATCTTTATGTTCATGTTCAATCACGGAGATTAGAGATAGAATGCTGCATAGTGATGAGAGTACAGATAATGTTTACAATTCTGGCTACTTTAGATGATGTATTTCCGAAGAAAGTGCTTTCAAACATTAAGAATTTCCGTTTAAAAAGCTGAGAATATGGGTATGAAGGTGAGAAATAAAGAGATTACTTTTTATATTCACAACTGAGGCCGAATTGCCTGGCGTTTTCTGAATGGCACAATTTAACTCTTGAAGATTCATGTGTATACTTCTGGGAAAACTGTCTACTTTTGGTAAAACTCTTAAAATACACAATGATAGTCCCAGAAATGATTAGAGACATGTAAGAAACAGTTTAAATACGGGTAAATAGAGCCGTTCTATCCTGATGGCCTAGATCAATCACCGAGGTTAGAGGTAGAAGACTCTCAAATGAAGAGAGTAATGATAATGTTTACAATTCCGGCTACTCTAGATGGTGTTTTTCCAAAGAAAGTGCTTCCAACATGAGGAATTTCTGTTTTTAAAGCTCAGAGTATCTGTATGAGGCTGATCAATGAAGAGAATACTGTTTGTATTTACAATTGAGGCTGAATTGCCTGGCATTTTCTTAATGGCAAAGTTTACATCCTGAAGATTCATGTATCTACTTCTGGAAAAATGTCTAATTTTGGTAAAACTCTTAAAATACACTAGGATATTCCGGGAAGTGACTAGAAACATTTAAGAAACACTTGAAATGCTGTATAATAGAGCCGTGCTATCTTTATGGCCTAGTTCAATGACTGAGATTAGAAGTAAAAAACTCTCAAGTGAGGAGAGTAAGGATGAAGTTTACAATTGCGGCTACTCTAGATGTTGTTTTTCCAAGGAAAGTGCTTTCAAACATTAAGAATTGCTGTTTATAAAGCTCAGAATATGTATGAAGCTGATAAATAAAGAGAATATTGTTTCTATTTACAGGTGATTCTGATTAGACTGGCGTTTTCTGAATGACTCAATTGAAACCTTGAAGATTGCTGTGTATATTTCTGGAAAAACTGTCTACTTTTGGTAAAACGCTTAACATACGCAATGATAGTACCGAGAAATGATTAGAAACTTGTAAGAAACACTTGAAAGGCTGGTCCATAGAGCCGTTCTATCTTTATGTTTTTATTCAATCACGGATATTAGAGATAGAATGCTGCATAGTGACGAGAGTACAGATAATGTTTACCATTCTGGCTACTTTAGATGACATATTTCCGAAGAATGTGCTTTCAACCATTAAGAATTGCTGTTTATAAAGCTCAGAATATGTAGGAAGCTGATAAATAAAGAGAATACTGTTTCTATTTACAGGTGATTGTGATTAGACTGGCGTTTTCTGAATGACTCATTTGAAACCTTTAAGATTCCTGTGAATTCTTCTAGGAAAACTGTCTACTTTTGGTTAAACGCTTAACATACAGCATGATAGTCCCGAGAAATGATTAGAAACATGTAAGAAACACTTGAAATGCTGGTACATAGAGCCGTTCTATCTTTATGTTCATGTTCAATCACGGAGATTAGAGATAGAATGCTGCATGGTGACGAGAGTACAGATAATGTTTACCATTCTGGCTACTTTAGATGATGTATTTCCGAAGAAAGTGCTTTCAAACATTAAGAATTTCAGTTTAAAAAGCTGAGAATATGGGTATGAAGCTGAGAAATGAAGAGAATACTTTTTATATTCACAACTGAGGCCGAATTGCCTGGCGTTTTCTGAATGGCACAATTTAACTCTTGAAGATTCATGTGTATACTTCTGGGAAAACTGTCTACTTTTGGTAAAACTCTTAAAATACACAATGATAGTCCCAGAAATGATTAGAGACATGTAAGAAACAGTTTAAATTCGGGTAAATAGAGCCGTTCTATCCTGATGGCCTAGTTCAATCACCGAGATTAGAGGTAGAAAACTCTCAAATGAAGAGAGTAATGATAATGTTTACAATTCCGGCTACTCTAGATGGTGTTTTTCCAAAGAAAGTGCTTCCAACATGAGGAATTTCTGTTTTTAAAGCTCAGAGTATGTGTATGAGGCTGATCAATGAAGAGAATACTGTTTGTATTTACAATTGAGGCTGAATTGCCTGGCATTTTCTTAATGGCAAAGTTTACATCCTGAAGATTCATGTATCTACTTCTGGAAAAATGTCTAATTTTGGTAAAACTCTTAAAATACACTAGGATAGTCCGGGAAGTGACTAGAAACATTTAAGAAACACTTGAAATGCTGTATAATAGAGCCGTGCTATCTTTATGGCCTAGTTCAATGACTGAGATTAGAGGTAAAAAACTCTCAAGTGAGGAGAGTAAGGATGAAGTTTACAATTGCGGCTACTCTAGATGTTGTTTTTCCAAGGAAAGTGCTTTCAAACATTAAGAATTGCTGTTTATAAAGCTCAGAATATGTATGAAGCTGATAAATAAAGAGAATACTGTTTCTATTTACAGGTGATTCTGATTAGACTGGCGTTTTCTGAATGACTCAATTGAAACCTTGAAGATTGCTGTGTATACTTCTAGAAAAACTGTCTACTTTTGGTAAAACGCTTAACATACGCAATGATAGTCCCGAGAAATGATTAGAAACTTGTAAGAAACACTTGAAAGGCTGGTCCATAGAGCCGTTCTATCTTTATGTTTTTATTCAATCACGGATATTAGAGATAGAATGCTGCATAGTGACGAGAGTACAGATAATGTTTACCATTCTGGCTACTTTAGATGACATATTTCCGAAGAATGTGCTTTCAAACATTAAGAATTGCTGTTTATAAAGCTCAGAATATGTAGGAAGCTGATAAATAAAGAGAATACTGTTTCTATTTACAGGTGATTGTGATTAGACTGGCGTTTTCTGAATGACTCATTTGAAACCTTGAAGATTCCTGTGAATTCTTCTAGGAAAACTGTCTATTTTGGTTAAACGCTTAACATACACCATGATAGTCCCGAGAAATGATTAGAAACATGTAAGAAACACTTGAAATGCTGGTACATAGAGCCGTTCTATCTTTATGTTTATGTTCAATCACGGATATTAGACATAGAATGCTGCATAGTGACGAGAGTACAGATAATATTTACCATTCTGGCTACTTTAGATGACATATTTCCGAAGAATGTGCTTTCAAACATTAAGAATTGCTGTTTATAAAGCTCAGAATATGTAGGAAGCTGATAAATAAAGAGAATACTGTTTCTATTTACAGGTTATTGTGATTAGACTGGCGTTTTCTGAATGACTCAATTGAAACCTTGAAGATTGCTGTGTATACTTCTAGAAAAACTGTCTACTTTTGGTAAAACGCTTAACATACGCAATGATAGTCCCGAGAAATGATTAGAAACTTGTAAGAAACACTTGAAAGGCTGGTACATAGAGCCGTTCTATCTTTATGTTTATGTTCAATCACGGATATTAGAGATAGAATGCTGCATAGTGACGAGAGTACAGATAATGTTTACCATTCTGGCTACTTTAGATGACATATTTCCGAAGAATGTGCTTTCAAACATTAAGAATTGCTGTTTATAAAGCTCAGAATATGTAGGAAGCTGATAAATAAAGAGAATACTGTTTCTATTTACAGGTGATTGTGATTAGACTGGCGTTTTCTGAATGACTCATTTGAAACCTTGAAGATTCCTGTGAATTCTTCTAGGAAAACTGTCTACTTTTGGTTAAACGCTTAACATACACCATGATAGTCCCGAGAAATGATTAGAAACATGTAAGAAACACTTGAAATGCTGGTACATAGAGCCGTTCTTTCTTTATGTTCATGTTCAATCACGGAGATTAGAGATAGAATGCTGCATGGTGACGAGAGTACAGATAATGTTTACCATTTTGGCTACTTTAGATGATGTATTTCCGAAGAAAGTGCTTTCAAACATTAAGAATTTCTGTTTAAAAAGCTGAGAATATGGGTATGAAGCTGAGAAATGAAGAGAATACTTTTTATATTCACAACTGAGGCCGAATTGCCTGGCGTTTTCTGAATGGCACAATTTAACTCTTGAAGATTCATGTGTATACTTCTGGGAAAACTGTCTACTTTTGGTAAACCTCTTAAAACACACAATGATAGTCCCAGAAATGATTAGAGACATGTAAGAAACAGTTTAAATACGGGTAAATAGAGCCGTTCTATCCTGATGGCCTAGTTCAATCACCGAGATAAGAGGTAGAAAACTCTCAAATGAAGAGAGTAATGATAATGTTTACAATCCCGGCTACTCTAGATGGTGTTTTTCCAAAGAAAGTGCTTCCAACATGAGGAATTTCTGTTTTTAAAGCTCAGAGTATGTGTATGAGGCTGATCAATGAAGAGAATACTGTTTGTATTTACAATTGAGGCTGAACTGCCTGGCATTTTCTTAATGACAAAGTTTACATCCTGAAGATTCATGTATCTACTTCTGGAAAAATGTCTAATTTTGGTAAAACTCTTAAAATACACTAGGATAGTCCGGGAAGTGACTAGAAACATGTAAGAAACACTTGAAATGCTGTATAATAGAGCCGTGCTATCTTTATGGCCTAGTTCAATGACTGAGATTAGAGGTAAAAAACTCTCAAGTGAGGAGAGTAAGGATGAAGTTTACAATTGCGGCTACTCTAGATGTTGTTTTTCCAAGGAAAGTGCTTTCAAACATTAAGAATTGCTGTTTATAAAGCTCAGAATATGTATGAAGCTGATAAATAAAGAGAATACTGTTTCTATTTACAGGTGATTCTAATTAGACTGGCGTTTTCTGAATGACTCAATTGAAACCTGGAAGATTGCTGTGTATACTTCTAGAAAAACTGTCTACTTTTGGTAAAACGCTTAACATACACCATGATAGTCGCGAGAAATGACTAGAAACATGTAAGAAACAGTTGAAATGCTGGTACATAGAGCCGTTCTATCTTTATGTTCATGTTCAATCACGGAGATTAGAGATAGAATGCTGCATAGTGATGAGAGTACAGATAATGTTTACAGTTCTGGCTACTTTAGATGATGTATTTCCGAAGAAAGTGCTTTCAAACATTAAGAATTTCCGTTTAAAAAGCTGAGAATATGGGTATGAAGGTGAGAAATAAAGAGATTACGTTTTATATTCACAACTGAGGCCGAATTGCCTGGCGTTTTCTGAATGGCACAATTTAACTCTTGAAGATTCATGTGTATACTTCTGGGAAAACTGTCTACTTTTTGTAAAACTCTTAAAATACACAATGATAGTCCCAGAAATGATTAGAGACATGTAAGAAACAGTTTAAATACGGGTAAATAGAGCCGTTCTATCCTGATGGCCTAGATCAATCACCGAGGTTAGAGGTAGAAGACTCTCAAATGAAGAGAGTAATGATAATGTTTACAATTCCGGCTACTCTAGATGGTGTTTTTCCAAAGAAAGTGCTTCCAACATGAGGAATTTCTGTTTTTAAAGCTCAGAGTATGTGTATGAGGCTGATCAATGAAGAGAATACTGTTTGTATTTACAATTGAGGCTGAATTGCCTGGCATTTTCTTAATGGCAAAGTTTACATCCTGAAGATTCATGTATCTACTTCTGGAAAAATGTCTAATTTTGGTAAAACTCTTAAAATACACTAGGATATTCCGGGAAGTGACTAGAAACATTTAAGAAACACTTGAAATGCTGTATAATAGAGCCGTGCTATCTTTATGGCCTAGTTCAATGACTGAGATTAGAAGTAAAAAACTCTCAAGTGAGGAGAGTAAGGATGAAGTTTACAATTGCGGCTACTCTAGATGTTGTTTTTCCAAGGAAAGTGCTTTCAAACATTAAGAATTGCTGTTTATAAAGCTCAGAATATGTATGAAGCTGATAAATAAAGAGAATACTGTTTCTATTTACAGGTGATTCTGATTAGACTGGCGTTTTCTGAATGACTCAATTGAAACCTTGAAGATTGCTGTGTATACTTCTAGAAAAACTGTCTACTTTTGGTAAAACGCTTAACATACGCAATGATAGTCCCGAGAAATGATTAGAAACTTGTAAGAAACACTTGAAAAGGCTGGTACATAGAGCCGTTCTATCTTTATGTTTATGTTCAATCACGGATATTAGAGATAGAATGCTGCATAGTGACGAGAGTACAGATAATGTTTACCATTCTGGCTACTTTAGATGACATATTTCCGAAGAATGTGCTTTCAAACATTAAGAATTGCTGTTTATAAAGCTCAGAATATGTAGGAAGCTGATAAATAAAGAGAATACTGTTTCTATTTACAGGTTATTGTGATTAGACTGGCGTTTTCTGAATGACTCAATTGAAACCTTGAAGATTCCTGTGTATTCTTCTAGGAAAACCTGTCTACTTTTGGTTAAACGCTTAACATACACCATGATAGTCCCGAGAAATGATTAGAAACATGTAAGAAACACTTGAAATGCTGGTACATAGAGCCGTTCTATCTTTATGTTTATGTTCAACCACGGATAGTTAGACATAGAATGCTGCATAATGACGAGAGTACAGATAATATTTACCATTCTGGCTACTTTAGATGACATATTTCGAAGAATGTGCTTTCAAACATTAAGAATTGCTGTTTATAAAGCTCAGAATATGTAGGAAGCTGATAAATAAAGAGAATACTGTTTCTATTTACAGGTGATTGTGATTAGACTGGCGTTTTCTGAATGACTCATTTGAAACCTTGAAGATTCCTGTGAATTCTTCTAGGAAAACTGTCTACTTTTGTTAAACGCTTAACATACACATGATAGTCCCGAGAAATGATTAGAAACATGTAAGAAACACTTGAAATGCTGGTACATAGAGCCATTCTATCTTTATGTTCATGGTTCAATCACGGAGATTAGAGATAGAATGCTGCATGGTGACGAGAGTACAGATAATGTTTACCATTCTGGCTACTTTAGATGATGTATTTCCGAAGAAAGTGCTTTCAACATAAGAATTTCTGTTTAAAAAGCTGAGAATATGGGTATGAAGCTGAGAAATGAAGAGAATACTTTTTATATTCACAACTGAGGCCGAATTGCCTGGCGTTTTCTGAATGGCACAATTTAACTCTTGAAGATTCATGTGTATACTTCTGGGAAAACTGTCTACTTTTGGTAAAACTCTTAAAATACACAATGATAGTCCCAGAAATGATTAGAGACATGTAAGAAACAGTTTAAATACGGGTAAATAGAGCCGTTCTATCCTGATGGCCTAGTTCAATCACCGAGATTAGAGGTAGAAAACTCTCAAATGAAGAGAGTAATGATAATGTTTACAATTCCGGCTACTCTAGATGGTGTTTTTCCAAAGAAAGTGCTTCCAACATGAGGAATTTCTGTTTTTAAAGCTCAGAGTATGTGTATGAGGCTGATCAATGAAGAGAATACTGTTTGTATTTACAATTGAGGCTGAATTGCCTGGCATTTTCTTAATGGCAAAGTTTACATCCTGAAGATTCATGTATCTACTTCTGGAAAAATGTCTAATTTTGGTAAAACTCTTAAAATACACTAGGATAGTCCGGGAAGTGACTAGAAACATGTAAGAAACACTTGAAATGCTGTATAATTGAGCCGTGCTATCTTTATGGCCTAGTTCAATGACTGAGATTAGAGGTAAAAAAACTCTCAAGTGAGGAGAGTAAGGATGAAGTTTACAATTGCGGCTACTCTAGATGTTGTTTTTCCAAGGAAAGTGCTTTCAAACATTAAGAATTGCTGTTTATAAAGCTCAGAATATGTATGAAGCTGATAAATAAAGAGAATACTGTTTCTATTTACAGGTGATTCTAATTAGACTGGCGTTTTCTGAATGACTCAATTGAAACCTTGAAGATTGCTGTGTATACTTCTAGAAAAACTGTCTACTTTTGGTAAAACGCTTAACATACACCATGATAGTCGCGAGAAATGACTAGAAACATGTAAGAAACAGTTGAAATGCTGGTACATAGAGCCGTCTATCTTTATGTTCATGTTCAATCACGGAGATTAGAGATAGAATGCTGCATGGTGACGAGAGTACAGATAATGTTTACCATTCTGGCTACTTTAGATGATGTATTTCCGAAGAAAGTGCTTTCAAACATTAAAAATTGCTGATTATAAAGCTCAGAATATGTAGGAAGCTGATAAATAAAGAGAATACTGTTTCTATTTACAGGTGATTGTGATTAGACTGGCGTTTTCTGAATGACTCATTTGAAACCTTGAAGATTCCTGTGTATTCTTCTAGGAAAACTGTCTACTTTTGGTTAAACGCTTAACATACACCATGATAGTCCCGAGAAATGATTAGAAACATGTAAGAAACACTTGAAATGCTGGTACATAGAGCCGTTCTATCTTTATGTTTATGTTCAATCACGGATATTAGACATAGAATGCTGCATAGTGACGAGAGTACAGATAATATTTACCATTCTGGCTACTTTAGATGACATATTTCCGAAGAATGTGCTTTTAAAACATTAAGAATTGCTGTTTATAAAGCTCAGAATATGTAGGAAGCTGATAAATAAAGAGAATACTGTTTCTATTTACAGGTTATTGTGATTAGACTGGCGTTTTCTGAATGACTCAATTGAAACCTTGAAGATTGCTGTGTATATTTCTAGAAAAACTGTCTACTTTTGGTAAAACGCTTAACGTACGCAATGATAGTCCCGAGAAATGATTAGAAACTTATAAGAAACACTTGAAAGGCTGGTACATAGAGCCGTTCTATCTTTATGTTTATGTTCAATCACGGATATTAGACATAGAATGCTGCATAGTGACGAGAGTACAGATAATGTTTACCATTCTGGCTACTTTAGATGACATATTTCCGAAGAATGTGCTTTCAAACATTAAGAATTGCTGTTTATAAAGCTCAGAATATGTAGGAAGCTGATAAATAAAGAGAATACTGTTTCTATTTACAGGTGATTGTGATTAGACTGGCGTTTTCTGAATGACTCATTTGAAACCTTGAAGATTCCTGTGAATTCTTCTAGGAAAACTGTCTACTTTTGGTTAAACGCTTAACATACACCATGATAGTCCCGAGAAATGATTAGAAACATGTAAGAAACACTTGAAATGCTGGTACATAGAGCCGTTCTATCTTTATGTTTATGTTCAATCACGGATATTAGACATAGAATGCTGCATAGTGACAAGAGTACAGATAATATTTACCATTCTGGCTACTTTAGATGACATATTTCCAAGGATGTGCTTTAAAACATTAAGAATTGCTGTTTATAAAGCTTAGAATATGTAGGAAGCTGATAAATAAAGAGAATACTGTTTCTATTTACAGGTTATTGTGATTAGACTGGCGTTTTCTGAATGACTCAATTGAAACCTTGAAGATTGCTGTGTATATTTCGAGAAAAACTGTCTACTTTTGGTAAAACGCTTAACATACGCAATGATAGTCCCGAGAAATGATTAGAAACTTGTAAGAAACACTTGAAAGGCTGGTACATTGAGCCGTTCTATCTTTATGTTTATGTTCAATCACGGATATTAGACATAGAATGCTGCATAGTGACGAGAGTACAGATAATGTTTACCATTCTGGCTACTTTAGATGACATATTTCCGAAGAATGTGCTTTCAAACATTAAGAATTGCTGTTTATAAAGCTCAGAATATGTAGGAAGCTGATAAGTAAAGAGAATACTGTTTCTATTTACAGGTGATTGTGATTAGACTGGCGTTTTCTGAATGACTCATTTGAAACCTTGAAGATTCCTGTGAATTCTTCTAGGAAAACTGTCTACTTTTGGTTAAACGCTTAACATACACCATGATAGTCGCGAGAAATGACTAGAAACATGTAAGAAAAAGTTGAAATGCTGGTACATAGAGCCGTTCTATCTTTATGTTCATGTTCAATCACGGAGATTAGAGATAGAATGCTGCATGGTGACGAGAGTACAGATAATGTTTACCATTCTGGCTACTTTAGATGATGTATTTCCGAAGAAAGTGCTTTCAAACATTAAGAATTTCCGTTTAAAAAGCTGAGAATATGGGTATGAAGCTGAGAAATAAAGAGATGACTTTTTATATTCACAACTGAGGCCGAATTGCCTGGCGTTTTCTGAATGGCACAATTTAACTCTTGAAGATTCATGTGTATACTTCTGGGAAAACTGTCTACTTTTGGTAAAACTCTTAAAATACACAATGATAGTCCCAGAAATGATTAGAGACATGTAAGAAACAGTTTAAATACGGGTAAATAGAGCCGTTCTATCCTGATGGCCTAGATCAATCACCGAGGTTAGAGGTAGAAGACTCTCAAATGAAGAGAGTAATGATAATGTTTACAATTCCGGCTACTCTAGATGGTGTTTTTCCAAAGAAAGTGCTTCCAACATGAGGAATTTCTGTTTTTAAAGCTCAGAGTATCTGTATGAGGCTGATCAATGAAGAGAATACTGTTTGTATTTACAATTGAGGCTGAATTGCCTGGCATTTTCTTAATGGCAAAGTTTACATCCTGAAGATTCATGTATCTACTTCTGGAAAAATGTCTAATTTTGGTAAAACTCTTAAAATACACTAGGATAGTCCGGGAAGTGACTAGAAACATTTAAGAAACACTTCAAATGCTGTATAATAGAGCCGTGCTATCTTTATGGCCTAGTTCAATGACTGAGATTAGAGGTAAAAAACTCTCAAGTGAGGAGAGTAAGGATGAAGTTTACAATTGCGGCTACTCTAGATGTTGTTTTTCCAAGGAAAGTGCTTTCAAACATTAAGAATTGCTGTTTATAAAGCTCAGAATATGTATGAAGCTGATAAATAAAGAGAATACTGTTTCTATTTACAGGTGATTCTGATTAGACTGGCGTTTTCTGAATGACTCAATTGAAACCTTGAAGATTGCTGTGTATACTTCTAGAAAAACTGTCTACTTTTGGTAAAACGCTTAACATACGCAATGATAGTCCCGAGAAATGATTAGAAACTTGTAAGAAACACTTGAAAGGCTGGTACATAGAGCCGTTCTATCTTTATGTTTATGTTCAATCACGGATATTAGAGATAGAATGCTGCATAGTGACGAGAGTACAGATAATGTTTACCATTCTGGCTACTTTAGATGACATATTTCCGAAGAATGTGCTTTCAAACATTAAGAATTGCTGATTATAAAGCTCAGAATATGTAGGAAGCTGATAAATAAAGAGAATACTGTTTCTATTTACAGGTGATTGTGATTAGACTGGCGTTTTCTGAATGACTCATTTGAAACCTTGAAGATTCCTGTGTATTCTTCTAGGAAAAATGTCTACTTTTGGTTAAACGCTTAACATACACCATGATAGTCCCGAGAAATGATTAGAAACATGTAAGAAACACTTGAAATGCTGGTACATAGAGCCGTTCTATCTTTATGTTTATGTTCAATCACGGATATTAGACATAGAATGCTGCATAGTGACGAGAGTACAGATAATATTTACCATTCTGGCTACTTTAGATGACATATTTCCGAAGAATGTGCTTTAAAACATTAAGAATTGCTGTTTATAAAGCTCAGAATATGTAGGAAGCTGATAAATAAAGAGAATACTGTTTCTATTTACAGGTTATTGTGATTAGACTGGCGTTTTCTGAATGACTCAATTGAAACCTTGAAGATTGCTGTGTATATTTCTAGAAAAACTGTCTACTTTTGGTAAAACGCTTAACATACGCAATGATAGTCCCGAGAAATGATTAGAAACTTGTAAGAAACACTTGAAAGGCTGGTACATAGAGCCGTTCTATCTTTATGTTTATGTTCAATCACGGATATTAGACATAGAATGCTGCATAGTGACGAGAGTACAGATAATGTTTACCATTCTGCCTACTTTAGATGACATATTTCCGAAGAATGTGCTTTCAAACATTAAGAATTGCTGTTTATTAAGCTCAGAATATGTAGGAAGCTGATAAATAAAGAGAATACTGTTTCTATTTACAGGTGATTGTGATTAGACTGGCGTTTTCTGAATGACTCATTTGAAACCTTGAAGATTCCTGTGAATTCTTCTAGGAAAACTGTCTACTTTTGGTTAAACGCTTAACATACACCATGATAGTCCCGAGAAATGATTAGAAACATGTAAGAAACACTTGAAATGCTGGTACATAGAGCCGTTCTATCTTTATGTTTATGTTCAATCACGGATATTAGACATAGAATGCTGCATAGTGACAAGAGTACAGATAATATTTACCATTCTGGCTACTTTAGATGACATATTTCCGAAGAATGTGCTTTAAAACATTAAGAATTGCTGTTTATAAAGCTCAGAATATGTAGGAAGCTGATAAATAAAGAGAATACTGTTTCTATTTACAGGTTATTGTGATTAGACTGGCGTTTTCTGAATGACTCAATTGAAACCTTGAAGATTGCTGTGTATATTTCTAGAAAAACTGTCTACTTTTGGTAAAACGCTTAACATACGCAATGATAGTCCCGAGAAATGATTAGAAACTTGTAAGAAACACTTGAAAGGCTGGTACATTGAGCCGTTCTATCTTTATGTTTATGTTCAATCACGGATATTAGACATAGAATGCTGCATAGTGACGAGAGTACAGATAATGTTTACCATTCTGGCTACTTTAGATGACATATTTCCGAAGAATGTGCTTTCAAACATTAAGAATTGCTGTTTATAAAGCTCAGAATATGTAGGAAGCTGATAAGTAAAGAGAATACTGTTTCTATTTACAGGTGATTGTGATTAGACTGGCGTTTTCTGAATGACTCATTTGAAACCTTGAAGATTCCTGTGAATTCTTCTAGGAAAACTGTCTACTTTTGGTTAAACGCTTAACATACACCATGATAGTCCCGAGAAATGATTAGAAACATGTAAGAAACACTTGAAATGCTGGAACATAGAGCCGTTCTTTCTTTATGTTCATGTTCAATCACGGAGATTAGAGATAGAATGCTGCATGGTGACGAGAGTACAGATAATGTTTACCATTCTGGCTACTTTAGATGATGTATTTCCGAATAAAGTGCTTTCAAACATTAAGAATTTCTTTTTAAAAAGCTGAGAATATGGGTATGAAGCTGAGAAATGAAGAGAATACTTTTTATATTCACAACTGAGGGCGAATTGCCTGGCGTTTTCTGAATGGCACAATTTAACTCTTGAAGATTCATGTGTATACTTCTGGGAAAACTGTCTACTTTTGGTAAAACTCTTAAAACACACAATGATAGTCCCAGAAATGATTAGAGACATGTAAGAAACAGTTTAAATACGGGTAAATAGAGCCGTTCTATCCTGATGGCCTAGTTCAATCACCGAGATTAGAGGTAGAAAACTCTCAAATGAAGAGAGTAATGATAATGTTTACAATTCCGGCTACGCTAGATGGTGTTTTTTCCAAAGAAAGTGCTTCCAACATGAGGAATTTCTGTTTTTAAAGCTCAGAGTATGTGTATGAGGCTGATCAATGAAGAGAATACTGTTTGTATTTACAATTGAGGCTGAATTGCCTGGCATTTTCTTAATGACAAAGTTTACATCCTGAAGATTCATGTATCTACTTCTGGAAAAATGTCTAATTTTGGTAAAACTCTTAAAATACACTAGGATAGTCCGGGAAGTGACTAGAAACATGTAAGAAACACTTGAAATGCTGTATAATAGAGCCGTGCTATCTTTATGGCCTAGTTCAATGACTGAGATTAGAGGAAAAAACTCTCAAGTGAGGAGAGTAAGGATGAAGTTTACAATTGCGGCTACTCTAGATGTTGTTTTTCCAAGGAAAGTGCTTTCAAACATTAAGAATTGCTGTTTATAAAGCTCAGAATATGTATGAAGCTGATAAATAAAGAGAATACTGTTTCTATTTACAGGTGATTCTAATTAGACTGGCGTTTTCTGAATGACTCAATTGAAACCTGGAAGATTGCTGTGTATACTTCTAGAAAAACTGTCTACTTTTCGTAAAACGCTTAACATACACCATGATAGTCGCGAGAAATGACTAGAAACATGTAAGAAAACAGTTGAAATGCTGGTACATAGTGCCGTTCTATCTTTATGTTCATGTTCAATCACGGAGATTAGAGATAGAATGCTGCATAGTGATGAGAGTACAGATAATGTTTACAATTCTGGCTACTTTAGATGATGTATTTCCGAAGAAAGTGCTTTCAAACATTAAGAATTTCCATTTAAAAAGCTGAGAATATGGGTATGAAGGTAAGAAATAAAGAGATTACTTTTTATATTCACAACTGAGGCCGAATTGCCTGGCGTTTTCTGAATGGCACAATATAACTCTTGAAGATTCATGTGTATACTTCTGGGAAAACTGTCTACTTTTGGTAAAACTCTTAAAATACACAATGATAGTCCCAGAAATGATTAGAGACATGTAAGAAACAGTTTAAATACGGGTAAATAGAGCCGTTCTATCCTGATGGCCTAGATCAATCACCGAGGTTAGAGGTAGAAGACTCTCAAATGAAGAGAGTAATGATAATGTTTACAATTCCGGCTACTCTAGATGGTGTTTTTCCAAAGAAAGTGCTTCCAACATGAGGAATTTCTGTTTTTAAAGCTCAGAGTATCTGTATGAGGCTGATCAATGAAGAGAATACTGTTTGTATTTACAATTGAGGCTGAATTGCCTGGCATTTTCTTAATGACAAAGTTTACATCCTGAAGATTCATGTATCTACTTCTGGAAAAATGTCTAATTTTGGTAAAACTCTTAAAATACACTAGGATATTCCGGGAAGTGACTAGAAACATTTAAGAAACACTTGAAATGCTGTATAATAGAGCCGTGCTATCTTTATGGCCTAGTTCAATGACTGAGATTAGAAGTAAAAAACTCTCAAGTGAGGAGAGTAAGGATGAAGTTTACAATTGCGGCTACTCTAGATGTTGTTTTTCCAAGGAAAGTGCTTTCAAACATTAAGAATTGCTGTTTATAAAGCTCAGAATATGTATGAAGCTGATAAATAAAGAGAATACTGTTTCTATTTACAGGTGATTCTGATTAGACTGGCGTTTTCTGAATGACTCAATTGAAACCTTGAAGATTGCTGTGTATATTTCTAGAAAAACTGTCTACTTTTGGTAAAACGCTTAACATACGCAATGATAGTCCCGAGAAATGATTAGAAACTTGTAAGAAACACTTGAAAGGCTGGTCCATAGAGCCGTTCTATCTTTATGTTTTTATTCAATCACGGATATTAGAGATAGAATGCTGCATAGTGACGAGAGTACAGATAATGTTTACCATTCTGGCTACTTTAGATGACATATTTCCGAAGAATGTGCTTTCAAACATTAAGAATTGCTGTTTATAAAGTTCAGAATATGTAGGAAGCTGATAAATAAAGAGAATACTGTTTCTATTTACAGGTGATTGTGATTAGACTTGCGTTTTCTGAATGACTCATTTGAAACCTTGAAGATTCCTGTGAATTCTTCTAGGAAAACTGTCTACTTTTGGTAAAACGCTTAACATACGCAATGATAGTCCCGAGAAATGATTAGAAACATGTAAGAAACACTTGAAATGCTGGTACATAGAGCCGTTCTATCTTTAGGTTCATGTTCAATCACGGAGATTAGAGATAGAATGCTGCATGGTGACGAGAGTACAGATAATGTTTACCATTCTGGCTACTTTAGATGATGTATTTCTGAAGAAAGTGCTTTCAAACATTAAGAATTTCAGTTTAAAAAGCTGAGAATATGGGTATGAAGCTGAGAAATGAAGAGAATACTTTTTATATTCACAACTGAGGCCGAATTGCCTGGCGTTTTCTGAATGGCACAATTTAGCTCTTGAAGATTCATGTGTATACTTCTGGGAAAACTGTCTACTTTTGGTAAAACTCTTAAAATACACAATGATAGTCCCAGAAATGATTAGAGACATGTAAGAAACAGTTTAAATTCGGGTAAATAGAGCCGTTCTATCCTGATGGCCTAGTTCAATCACCGAGATTAGAGGTAGAAAACTCTCAAATGAAGAGAGTAATGATAATGTTTACAATTCCGGCTACTCTAGATGGTGTTTTTCCAAAGAAAGTGCTTCCAACATGAGGAATTTCTGTTTTTAAAGCTCAGAGTATGTGTATGAGGCTGATCAATGAAGAGAATACTGTTTGTATTTACAATTGAGGCTGAATTGCCTGGCATTTTCTTAATGGCAAAGTTTACATCCTGAAGATTCATGTATCTACTTCTGGAAAAATGTCTAATTTTGGTAAAACTCTTAAAATACACTAGGATATTCCGGGAAGTGACTAGAAACATTTAAGAAACACTTGAAATGCTGTATAATAGAGCCGTGCTATCTTTATGGCCTAGTTCAATGACTGAGATTAGAAGTAAAAAACTCTCAAGTGAGGAGAGTAAGGATGAAGTTTACAATTGCGGCTACTCTAGATGTTGTTTTTCCAAGGAAAGTGCTTTCAAACATTAAGAATTGCTGTTTATAAAGCTCAGAATATGTATGAAGCTGATAAATAAAGAGAATACTGTTTCTATTTACAGGTGATTCTAATTAGACTGGCGTTTTCTGAATGACTCAATTGAAACCTGGAAGATTGCTGTGTATACTTCTAGAAAAACTGTCTACTTTTGGTAAAACGCTTAACATACACCATGATAGTCGCGAGAAATGACTAGAAACATGTAAGAAACAGTTGAAATGCTGGTACATAGAGCCGTTCTATCTTTATGTTCATGTTCAATCACGGAGATTAGAGATAGAATGCTGCATAGTGATGAGAGTACAGATAATGTTTACAGTTCTGGCTACTTTAGATGATGTATTTCCGAAGAAAGTGCTTTCAAACATTAAGAATTTCCGTTTAAAAAGCTGAGAATATGGGTATGAAGGTGAGAAATAAAGAGATTACTTTTTATATTCACAACTGAGGCCGAATTGCCTGGCGTTTTCTGAATGGCACAATTTAACTCTTGAAGATTCATGTGTATACTTCTGGGAAAACTGTCTACTTTTGGTAAAACTCTTAAAATACACAATGATAGTCCCAGAAATGATTAGAGACATGTAAGAAACAGTTTAAATACGGGTAAATAGAGCCGTTCTATCCTGATGGCCTAGATCAATCACCGAGGTTAGAGGTAGAAGACTCTCAAATGAAGAGAGTAATGATAATGTTTACAATTCCGGCTATTCTAGATGGTGTTTTTCCAAACAAAGTGCTTCCAACATGAGGAATTTCTGTTTTTAAAGCTCAGAGTATCTGTATGAGGCTGATCAATGAAGAGAATACTGTTTGTATTTACAATTGAGGCTGAATTGCCTGGCATTTTCTTAATGGCAAAGTTTACATCCTGAAGATTCATGTATCTACTTCTGGAAAAATGTCTAATTTTGGTAAAACTCTTAAAATACACTAGGATAGTCCGGGAAGTGACTAGAAACATGTAAGAAACACTTGAAATGCTGTATAATAGAGCCGTGCTATCTTTATGGCCTAGTTCAATGACTGAGATTAGAGGTAAAAAACTCTCAAGTGAGGAGAGTAAGGATGAAGTTTACAATTGCGGCTACTCTAGATGTTGTTTTTCCAAGGAAAGTGCTTTCAAACATTAAGAATTGCTGTTTATAAAGCTCAGAATATGTATGAAGCTGATAAATAAAGAGAATACTGTTTCTATTTACAGGTGATTCTGAATAGACTGGCGTTTTCTGAATGACTCAATTGAAACCTTGAAGATTGCTGTGTATACTTCTAGAAAAACTGTCTACCTTTGGTAAAACGCTTAACATACGCAATGATAGTCCCGAGAAATGATTAGAAACTTGTAAGAAACACTTGAAAGGCTGGTACATAGAGCCGTTCTATCTTTATGTTTATGTTCAATCACGGATATTAGAGATAGAATGCTGCATAGTGACGAGAGTACAGATAATGTTTACCATTCTGGCTACTTTAGATGACATATTTCCGAAGAATGTGCTTTCAAACATTAAGAATTGCTGTTTATAAAGCTCAGAATATGTAGGAAGCTGATAAATAAAGAGAATACTGTTTCTATTTACAGGTGATTGTGATTAGACTGGCGTTTTCTGAATGACTCATTTGAAACCTTGAAGATTCCTGTGAATTCTTCTAGGAAAACTGTCTACTTTTGGTTAAACGCTTAACATACACCATGATAGTCCCGAGAAATGATTAGAAACATGTAAGAAACACTTGAAATGCTGGTACATAGAGCCGTTCTATCTTTATGTTTATGTTCAATCACGGATATTAGAGATAGAATGCTGCATAGTGACGAGAGTACAGATAATGTTTACCATTCTGGCTACTTTAGATGACATATTTCCGAAGAATGTGCTTTAAAACATTAAGAATTGCTGTTTATAAAGCTCAGAATATGTAGGAAGCTGATAAATAAAGAGAATACTGTTTCTATTTACAGGTGATTCTGATTAGACTGGCGTTTTCTGAATGACTCAATTGAAACCTTGAAGATTGCTGTGTATACTTCTAGAAAAACTGTCTACTTTTGGTAAAACGCTTAACATACGCAATGATATTCCCGAGAAATGATTAGAAACTTGTAAGAAACACTTGAAAGGCTGGTACATAGAGCCGTTCTATCTTTATGTTTATGTTCAATCACGGATATTAGAGATAGAATGCTGCATAGTGACGAGAGTACAGATAATGTTTACCATTCTGGCTACTTTAGATGACATATTTCCGAAGAATGTGCTTTGAAACATTAAGAATTGCTGTTTATAAAGCTCAGAATATGTAGGAAGCTGATAAATAAAGAGAATACTGTTTCTATTTACAGGTGATTGTGATTAGACTGGCGTTTTCTGAATGACTCATTTGAAACCTTGAAGATTCCTGTGAATTCTTCTAGGAAAACTGTCTACTTTTGGTTAAACGCTTAACATACACCATGATAGTCCCGAGAAATGATTAGAAACATGTAAGAAACACTTGAAATGCTGGTACATAGAGCCGTTCTTTCTTTATGTTCATGTTCAATCACGGAGATTAGAGATAGAATGCTGCATGGTGACGAGAGTACAGATAATGTTTACCATTCTGGCTACTTTAGATGATGTATTTCCGAAGAAAGTGCTTTCAAACATTAAGAATTTCTGTTTAAAAAGCTGAGAATATGGGTATGAAGCTGAGAAATGAAGAGAATACTTTTTATATTCACAACTGAGGCCGAATTGCCTGGCGTTTTCTGAATGGCACAATTTAACTCTTGAAGATTCATGTGTATACTTCTGGGAAAACTGTCTACTTTTGGTAAAACTCTTAAAACACACAATGATAGTCCCAGAAATGATTAGAGATATGTAAGAAACAGTTTAAATACGGGTAAATAGAGCCGTTCTATCCTGATGGCCTAGTTCAATCACCGAGATTAGAGGTAGAAAACTCTCAAATGAAGAGAGTAATGATAATGTTTACAATTCCGGCTACTGTAGATGGTGTTTTTCCAAAGAAAGTGCTTCCAACATGAGGAATTTCTGTTTTTAAAGCTCAGAGTATCTGTATGAGGCTGATCAATGAAGAGAATACTGTTTGTATTTACAATTGAGGCTGAATTGCCTGGCATTTTCTTAATGACAAAGTTTACATCCTGAAGATTCATGTATCTACTTCTGGAAAAATGTCTAATTTTGGTAAAACTCTTAAAATACACTAGGATAGTCCGGGAAGTGACTAGAAACATGTAAGAAACACTTGAAATGCTGTATAATAGAGCCGTGCTATCTTTATGGCCTAGTTCAATGACTGAGATTAGAGGTAAAAAACTCTCAAGTGAGGAGAGTAAGGATGAAGTTTACAATTGCGGCTACTCTAGATGTTGTTTTTCCAAGGAAAGTGCTTTCAAACATTAAGAATTGCTGTTTATAAAGCTCAGAATATGTATGAAGCTGATAAATAAAGAGAATACTGTTTCTATTTACAGGTGATTCTGATTAGACTGGCGTTTTCTGAATGACTCAATTGAAACCTGGAAGATTGCTGTGTATACTTCTAGAAAAACTGTCTACTTTTGGTAAAACGCTTAACATACACCATGATAGTCGCGAGAAATGACTAGAAACATGTAAGAAACAGTTGAAATGCTGGTACATAGAGCCGTTCTATCTTTATGTTCATGTTCAATCACGGAGATTAGAGATAGAATGCTGCATAGTGATGAGAGTACAGATAATGTTTACAGTTCTGGCTACTTTAGATGATGTATTTCCGAAGAAAGTGCTTTCAAACATTAAGAATTTCCGTTTAAAAAGCTGAGAATATGGGTATGAAGCTGAGAAATAAAGAGATGACTTTTTATATTCACAACTGAGGCCGAATTGCCTGGCGTTTTCTGAATGGCACAATTTAACTCTTGAAGATTCATGTGTATACTTCTGGGAAAACTGTCTACTTTTGGTAAAACTCTTAAAATACACAATGATAGTCCCAGAAATGATTAGAGACATGTAAGAAACAGTTTAAATACGGGTAAATAGAGCCGTTCTATCCTGATGGCCTAGATCAATCACCGAGGTTAGAAGTAGAAGACTCTCAAATGAAGAGAGTAATGATAATGTTTACAATTCCGGCTACTCTAGATGGTGTTTTTCCAAAGAAAGTGCTTCCAACATGAGGAATTTCTGTTTTTAAAGCTCAGAGTATCTGTATGAGGCTGATCAATGAAGAGAATACTGTTTGTATTTACAATTGAGGCTGAATTGCCTGGCATTTTCTTAATGGCAAAGTTTACATCCTGAAGATTCATGTATCTACTTCTGGAAAAATGTCTAATTTTGGTAAAACTCTTAAAATACACTAGGATAGTCCGGGAAGTGACTAGAAACATGTAAGAAACACTTGAAATGCTGTATAATAGAGCCGTGCTATCTTTATGGCCTAGTTCAATGACTGAGATTAGAGGTAAAAAACTCTCAAGTGAGGAGAGTAAGGATGAAGTTTACAATTGCGGCTACTCTAGATGTTGTTTTTCCAAGGAAAGTGCTTTCAAACATTAAGAATTGCTGTTTATAAAGCTCAGAATATGTATGAAGCTGATAAATAAAGAGAATACTGTTTCTATTTACAGGTGATTCTGATTAGACTGGCGTTTTCTGAATGACTCATTTGAAACCTTGAAGATTCCTGTGTATTCTTCTAGGAAAACTGTCTACTTTTGGTTAAACGCTTAACATACACCATGATAGTCCCGAGAAATGATTAGAAACATGTAAGAAACACTTGAAATGCTGGTACATAGAGCCGTTCTATCTTTATGTTTATGTTCAATCACGGATATTAGACATAGAATGCTGCATAGTGACGAGAGTACAGATAATATTTACCATTCTGGCTACTTTAGATGACATATTTCCGAAGAATGTGCTTTAAAACATTAAGAATTGCTGTTTATAAAGCTCAGAATATGTAGGAAGCTGATAAATAAAGAGAATACTGTTTCTATATACAGGTGATTCTGATTAGACTGGCGTTTTCTGAATGACTCAATTGAAACCTTGAAGATTGCTGTGTATACTTCTAGAAAAACTGTCTACTTTTGGTAAAACGCTTAACATACGCAATGATAGTCCCGAGAAATGATTAGAAACTTGTAAGAAACACTTGAAAGGCTGGTACATAGAGCCGTTCTATCTTTATGTTTATGTTCAATCACGGATATTAGAGATAGAATGCTGCATAGTGACGAGAGTACAGATAATGTTTACCATTCTGGCTACTTTAGATAACGTATTTCCGAAGAATGTGCTTTCAAACATTAAGAATTGCTGTTTATAAAGCTCAGAATATGTAGGAAGCTGATAAATAAAGAGAATACTGTTTCTATTTACAGGTGATTGTGATTAGACTGGCGTTTTCTGAATGACTCATTTGAAACCTTGAAGATTCCTGTGAATTCTTCTAGGAAAACTGTCTACTTTTGGTTAAATGCTTAACATACACCATGATAGTCCCGAGAAATGATTAGAAACATGTAAGAAACACTTGAAATGCTGGTACATAGAGCCGTTCTATCTTTATGTTCATGTTCAATCACGGAGATTAGAGATAGAATGCTGCATGGTGACGAGAGTACAGATAATGTTTACCATTCTGGCTACTTTAGATGATGTATTTCCGAAGAAAGTGCTTTCAAACATTAAGAATTTCTGTTTAAAAAGCTGAGAATATGGGTATGAAGCTGAGAAATGAAGAGAATACTTTTTATATTCACAACTGAGGCCGAATTGCCTGGCGTTTTCTGAATGGCACAATTTAACTCTTGAAGATTCATGTGTATACATCTGGGAAAACTGTCTACTTTTGGTAAAACTCTTAAAACACACAATGATAGTCCCAGAAATGATTAGAGACATGTAAGAAACAGTTTAAATACGGGTAAATAGAGCCGTTCTATCCTGATGGCCTAGTTCAATCACCGAGATTAGAGGTAGAAAACTCTCAAATGAAGAGAGTAATGATAATGTTTACAATTCCGGCTACTGTAGATGGTGTTTTTCCAAAGAAAGTCCTTCCAACATGAGGAATTTCTGTTTTTAAAGCTCAGAGTATGTGTATGAGGCTGATCAATGAAGAGAATACTGTTTGTATTTACAATTGAGGCTGAATTGCCTGGCATTTTCTTAATGGCAAAGTTTACATCCTGAAGATTCATGTATCTACTTCTGGAAAAATGTCTAATTTTGGTAAAACTCTTAAAATACACTAGGATATTCCGGGAAGTGACTAGAAACATGTAAGAAACACTTGAAATGCTGTATAATAGAGCCGTGCTATCTTTATGGCCTAGTTCAATGACTGAGATTAGAGGTAAAAAACTCTCAAGTGAGGAGAGTAAGGATGAAGTTTACAATTGCGGCTACTCTAGATGTTGTTTTTCCAAGGAAAGTGCTTTCAAACATTAAGAATTGCTGTTTATAAAGCTCAGAATATGTATGAAGCTGATAAATAAAGAGAATACTGTTTCTATTTACAGGTGATTCTAATTAGACTGGCGTTTTCTGAATGACTCAATTGAAACCTGGAAGATTGCTGTCTATACTTCTAGAAAAACTGTCTACTTTTGGTAAAACGCTTAACATACACCATGATTGTCGCGAGAAATGACTAGAAACATGTAAGAAACAGTTGAAATGCTGGTACATAGAGCCGTTCTATCTTTATGTTCATGTTCAATCACGGAGATTAGAGATAGAATGCTGCATAGTGATGAGAGTACAGATAATGTTTACAGTTCTGGCTACTTTAGATGATGTATTTCCGAAGAAAGTGCTTTCAAACATTAAGAATTTCCGTTTAAAAAGCTGAGAATATGGGTATGAAGGTGAGAAATGAAGAGATTACTTTTTATATTCACAACTGAGGCCGAATTGCCTGGCGTTTTCTGAATGGCACAATTTAACTCTTGAAGATTCATGTGTATACTTCTGGGAAAACTGTCTACTTTTGGTAAAACGCTTAACATACGCAATGATAGTCCCGAGAAATGATTAGAAACTTGTAAGAAACACTTGAAAGGCTGGTACATAGAGCAGTTCTATCTTTATGTGTATGTTCAATCACGGATATTAGAGATAGAATGCTGCATAGTGACGAGAGTACAGATAATGTTTACCATTCTGGCTACTTTAGATGACATATTTCCGAAGAATGTGCTTTAAAACATTAAGAATTGCTGTTTATAAAGCTCAGAATATGTAGGAAGCTGATAAATAAAGAGAATACTGTTTCTATTTACAGGTTATTGTGATTAGACTGGCGTTTTCTGAATGACTCAATTGAAACCTTGAAGATTGCTGTGTATACTTCTAGAAAAACTGTCTACTTTTGGTAAAACGCTTAACATACGCAATGATAGTCCCGAGAAATGATTAGAAACTTGTAAGAAACACTTGAAAGGCTGGTACATAGAGCCGTTCTATCTTTATGTTTATGTTCAATCACGGATATGAGAGATAGAATGCTGCATAGTGACGAGAGTACAGATAATGTTTACCATTCTGGCTACTTTAGATGACATATTTCCGAAGAATGTGCTTTCAAACATTAAGAATTGCTGTTTATAAAGCTCAGAATATGTAGGAAGCTGATAAATAAAGAGAATACTGTTTCTATTTACAGGTGATTGTGATTAGACTGGCGTTTTCTGAATGACTCATTTGAAACCTTGAAGATTCCTGTGAATTCTTCTAGGAAAACTGTCTACTTTTGGTTAAACGCTTAACATACACCATGATAGTCCCGAGAAATGATTAGAAACATGTAAGAAACACTTGAAATGCTGGTACATAGAGCCGTTCTTTCTTTATGTTCATGTTCAATCACGGAGATTAGAGATAGAATGCTGCATGGTGACGAGTGTACAGATAATGTTTACCATTCTGGCTACTTTAGATGATGTATTTCCGAAGAAAGTGCTTTCAAACATTAAGAATTTCTGTTTAAAAAGCTGAGAATATGGGTATGAAGCTGAGAAATGAAGAGAATACTTTTTATATTCACAACTGAGGCCGAATTGCCTGGCGTTTTCTGAATGGCACAATTTAACACTTGAAGATTCATGTGTATAATTCTGGGAAAACTGTCTACTTTTGGTAAAACTCTTAAAACACACAATGATAGTCCCAGAAATGATTAGAGACATGTAAGAAACAGTTTAAATACGGGTAAATAGAGCCGTTCTATCCTGATGGCCTAGTTCAATCACTGAGATTAGAGGTAGAAGACTCTCAAATGAAGAGAGTAATGATAATGTTTACAATTCCGGCTACTCTAGATGGTGTTTCTCCAAAGAAAGTGCTTCCAACATGAGGAATTTCTGTTTTTAAAGCTCAGAGTATCTGTATGAGGCTGATCAATGAAGAGAATACTGTTTGTATTTACAATTGAGGCTGAATTGCCTGGCATTTTCTTAATGACAAAGTTTACATCCTGAAGATTCATGTATCTACTTCTGGAAAAATGTCTAATTTTGGTAAAACTCTTAAAATACACTAGGATAGTCCGGGAAGTGACTAGAAACATGTAAGAAACACTTGAAATGCTGTATAATAGAGCCGTGCTATCTTTATGGCCTAGTTCAATGACTGAGATTAGAGGTAAAAAACTCTCAAGTGAGGAGAGTAAGGATGAAGTTTACAATTGCGGCTACTCTAGATGTTGTTTTTCCAAGGAAAGTGCTTTCAAACATTAAGAATTGCTGTTTATAAAGCTCAGAATATGTATGAAGCTGATAAATAAAGAGAATACTGTTTCTATTTACAGGTGATTCTAATTAGACTGGCGTTTTCTGAATGACTCAATTGAAACCTGGAAGATTGCTTTGTATACTTCTAGAAAAACTGTCTACTTTTGGTAAAACGCTTAACATACACCATGATAGTCGCGAGAAATGACTAGAAACATGTAAGAAACAGTTGAAATGCTGGTACATAGAGCCGTTCTATCTTTATGTTCATGTTCAATCACGGAGATTAGAGATAGAATGCTGCATAGTGATGAGAGTACAGATAATGTTTACAGTTCTGGCTACTTTAGATGATGTATTTCCGAAGAAAGTGCTTTCAAACATTAAGAATTTCCGTTTAAAAAGCTGAGAATATGGGTATGAAGGTGAGAAATAAAGAGATTACTTTTTATATTCACAACTGAGGCCGAATTGCCTGGCGTTTTCTGAATGGCACAATTTAACTCTTGAAGATTCATGTATATACTTCTGGGAAAACTGTCTACTTTTTGTAAAACTCTTAAAATACACAATGATAGTCCCAGAAATGATTAGAGACATGTAAGAAACAGTTTAAATACGGGTAAATAGAGCCGTTCTATCCTGATGGCCTAGATCAATCACCGAGGTTAGAGGTAGAAGACTCTCAAATGAAGAGAGTAATGATAATGTTTACAATTCCGGCTACTCTAGATGGTGTTTTTCCAAAGAAAGTGCTTCCAACATGAGGAATTTCTGTTTTTAAAGCTCAGAGTATCTGTATGAGGCTGATCAATGAAGAGAATACTGTTTGTATTTACAATTGAAGCTGAATTGCCTGGCATTTTCTTAATGGCAAAGTTTACATCCTGAAGATTCATGTATCTACTTCTGGAAAAATGTCTAATTTTGGTAAAACTCTTAAAATACACTAGGATAGTCCGGGAAGTGACTAGAAACATTTAAGAAACACTTGAAATGCTGTATAATAGAGCCGTGCTATCTTTATGGCCTAGTTCAATGACTGAGATTAGAGGTAAAAAACTCTCAAGTGAGGAGAGTAAGGATGAAGTTTACAATTGCGGCTACTCTAGATGTTGTTTTTCCAAGGAAAGTGCTTTCAAACATTAAGAATTGCTGTTTATAAAGCTCAGAATATGTATGAAGCTGATAAATAAAGAGAATACTGTTTCTATTTACAGGTGATTCTGATTAGACTGGCGTTTTCTGAATGACTCAATTGAAACCTTGAAGATTGCTGTGTATACTTCTAGAAAAACTGTCTACTTTTGGTAAAACGCTTAACATACACCATGATAGTCGCGAGAAATGACTAGAAACATGAAAGAAACAGTTGAAATGCTGGTACATAGAGCCGTTCTATCTTTATGTTCATGTTCAATCACGGAGATTAGAGATAGAATGCTGCATAGTGATGAGAGTACAGATAATGTTTACAGTTCTGGCTACTTTAGATGATGTATTTCCGAAGAAAGTGCTTTCAAACATTAAGAATTTCCGTTTAAAAAGCTGAGAATATGGGTATGAAGGTGAGAAATAAAGAGATTACTTTTTATATTCACAACTGAGGCCGAATTGCCTGGCGTTTTCTGAATGGCACAATTTAACTCTTGAAGATTCATGTGTATACTTCTGGGAAAACTGTCTACTTTTGGTAAAACTCTTAAAATACACAATGATAGTCCCAGAAATGATTAGAGACATGTAAGAAACAGTTTAAATACGGGTAAATAGAGCCGTTCTATCCTGATGGCCTAGATCAATCACCGAGGTTAGAGGTAGAAGACTCTCAAATGAAGAGAGTAATGATAATTTTTACAATTCCGGCTACTCTAGATGGTGTTTTTCCAAAAAAGTGCTTCCAACATGAGGAATTTCTGTTTTTAAAGCTCAGAGTATCTGTATGAGGCTGATCAATGAAGAGAATACTGTTTGTATTTACCATTGAGGCTGAATTGCCTGGCATTTTCTTAATGGCAAAGTTTACATCCTGAAGATTCAAGTATCTACTTCTGGAAAAATGTCTAATTTTGGTAAAACTCTTAAAATACACTAGGATAGTCCGGGAAGTGACTTGAAACATTTAAGAAACACTTGAAATGCTGTATAATAGAGCCGTGCTATCTTTATGGCCTAGTTCAATGACTGAGATTAGAGGTAAAAAACTCTCAAGTGAGGAGAGTAAGGATGAAGTTTACAATTGCGGCTACTCTAGATGTTGTTTTTCCAAGGAAAGTGCTTTCAAACATTAAGAATTGCTGTTTATAAAGCTCAGAATATGTAGGAAGCTGATAAATAAAGAGAATACTGTTTCTATTTACAGGTTATTGCGATTAGACTGGCGTTTTCTGAATGACTCATTTGAAACCTTGAAGATTCCTGTGTATTCTTCTAGGAAAACTGTCTACTTTTGGTTAAACGCTTAACATACACCATGATAGTCCCGAGAAATGATTAGAAACATGTAAGAAACACTTGAAATGCTGGTACATAGAGCCGTTCTATCTTTATGTTTATGTTCAATCACGGATATTAGACATAGAATGCTGCATAGTGACGAGAGTACAGATAATATTTACCATTCTGGCTACTTTAGATGACATATTTCCGAAGAAGGTGCTTTCAAACATTAAGAATTGCTGTTTATAAAGCTCAGAATATGTAGGAAGCTGATAAATAAAGAGAATACTGTTTCTATTTACAGGTTATTGTGATTAGACTGGCGTTTTCTGAATGCCTCAATTGAAACCTTGAAGATTGCTGTGTATACTTCTAGAAAAACTGTCTACTTTTGGTAAAACGCTTAACATACGCAATGATAGTCCCGAGAAATGATTAGAAACTTGTAAGAAACACTTGAAAGGCTGGTACATAGAGCCGTTCTATCTTTATGTTTATGTTCAATCACGGATATTAGAGATAGAATGCTGCATAGTGACGAGAGTACAGATAATGTTTACCATTCTGGCTACTTTAGATGACATATTTCCGAAGAATGTGCTTTCAAACATTAAGAATTGCTGTTTATAAAGCTCAGAATATGTAGGAAGCTGATAAATAAAGAGAATACTGTTTCTATTTACAGGTGATTGTGATTAGACTGGCGTTTTCTGAATGACTCATTTGAAACCTTGAAGATTCCTGTGAATTCTTCTAGGAAAACTGTCTACTTTTGGTTAAACGCTTAACATACACCATGATAGTCCCGAGAAATGATTAGAAACATGTAAGAAACACTTGAAATGCTGGTACATAGAGTCGTTCTTTCTTTATGTTCATGTTCAATCACGGAGATTAGAGATAGAATGCTGCATGGTGACGAGAGTACAGATAATGTTTACCATTCTGGCTACTTTAGATGATGTATTTCCGAAGAAAGTGCTTTCAAACATTAAGAATTTCTGTTTAAAAAGCTGAGAATATGGGTATGAAGCTGAGAAATGAAGAGAATACTTTTTATATTCACAACTGAGGCCGAATTGCCTGGCGTTTTCTGAATGGCACAATTTAACTCTTGAAGATTCATGTGTATACTTCTGGGAAAACTGTCTACTTTTGGTAAAACTCTTAAAACACACAATGATAGTCCCAGAAATGATTAGAGACATGTAAGAAACAGTTTAAATACGGGTAAATAGAGCCGTTCTATCCTGATGGCCTAGTTCAATCACCGAGATTAGAGGTAGAAAACTCTCAAATGAAGAGAGTAATGATAATGTTTACAATTCCGGCTACTCTAGATGGTGTTTTTCCAAAGAAAGTGCTTCCAACATGAGGAATTTCTGTTTTTAAAGCTCAGAGTATGTGTATGAGGCTGATCAATGAAGAGAATACTGTTTGTATTTACAATTGAGGCTGAATTGCCTGGCATTTTCTTAATGACAAAGTTTACATCCTGAAGATTCATGTATCTACTTCTGGAAAAATGTCTAATTTTGGTAAAACTCTTAAAATACACTAGGATAGTCCGGGAAGTGACTAGAAACATGTAAGAAACACTTGAAATGCTGTATAATAGAGCCGTGCTATCTTTATGGCCTAGTTCAATGACTGAGATTAGAGGTAAAAAACTCTCAAGTGAGGAGAGTAAGGATGAAGTTTACAATTGCGGCTACTCTAGATGTTGTTTTTCCAAGGAAAGTGCTTTCAAACATTAAGAATTGCTGTTTATAAAGCTCAGAATATGTATGAAGCTGATAAATAAAGAGAATACTGTTTCTATTTACAGGTGATTCTAATTAGACTGGCGTTTTCTGAATGACTCAATTGAAACCTGGAAGATTGCTGTGTATACTTCTAGAAAAACTGTCTACTTTTGGTAAAACGCTTAACATACACCATGATAGTAGCGAGAAATGACTAGAAACATGTAAGAAACAGTTGAAATGCTGGTACATAGAGCCGTTCTATCTTTATGTTCATGTTCAATCACGGAGATTAGAGATAGAATGCTGCATAGTGATGAGAGTACAGAATGTTTACAGTTCTGGCTACTTTAGATGATGTATTTCCGAAGAAAGTGCTTTCAAACATTAAGAATTTCCGTTTAAAAAGCTGAGAATATGGGTATGAAGCTGAGAAATAAAGAGATTACTTTTTATATTCACAACTGAGGCCGAATTGCCTGGCGTTTTCTGAATGGCACAATTTAACTCTTGAAGATTCATGTGTATACTTCTGGGAAAACTGTCTACTTTTGGTAAAACTCTTAAAATACACAATGATAGTCCCAGAAATGATTAGAAACTTGTAAGAAACACTTGAAAGGCTGGTACATAGAGCCGTTCTATCTTTATGTTTTTATTCAATCACGGATATTAGAGATAGAATGCTGCATAGTGACGAGAGTACAGATAATGTTTACCATTCTGGCTACTTTAGATGACATATTTCCGAAGAATGTGCTTTCAAACATTAAGAATTGCTGTTTATAAAGCTCAGAATATGTAGGAAGCTGATAAATAAAGAGAATACTGTTTCTATTTACAGGTGATTGTGATTAGACTGGCGTTTTCTGAATGACTCATTTGAAACCTTGAAGATTCCTGTGTATTCTTCTAGGAAAACTGTCTACTTTTGGTTAAACGCTTAACATACACCATGATAGTCCCGAGAAATGATTAAAAACATGTAAGAAACACTTGAAATGCTGGTACATAGAGCCGTTCTATCTTTATGTTTATGTTCAATCACGGACATTAGACATAGAATGCTGCATAGTGACGAGAGTACAGATAATATTTACCATTCTGGCTACTTTAGATGACATATTTCCGAAGAATGTGCTTTAAAACATTAAGAATTGCTGTTTATAAAGCTCAGAATATGTAGGAAGCTGATAAATAAAGAGAATACTGTTTCTATTTACAGGTTATTGCGATTAGACTGGCGTTTTCTGAATGACTCAATTGAAACCTTGAAGATTGCTGTGTATACTTCTAGAAAAACTGTCTACTTTTGGTAAAACGCTTAACATACGCAATGATAGTCCCGAGAAATGATTAGAAACTTGTAAGAAACACTTGAAAGGCTGGTACATAGAGCCGTTCTATCTTTATGTTTATGTTCAATCACGGATATTAGAGATAGAATGCTGCATAGTGACGAGAGTACAGATAATGTTTACCATTCTGGCTACTTTAGATGACATATTTCCGAAGAATGTGCTTTCAAACATTAAGAATTGCTGTTTATAAAGCTCAGAATATGTAGGAAGCTGATAAATAAATAGAATACTGTTTCTATTTACAGGTGATTGTGATTAGAGTGGCGTTTTCTGAATGACTCATTTGAAACCTTGAAGATTCCTGTGAATTCTTCTAGGAAAACTGTCTACTTTTGGTTAAACGCTTAACATACACCATGATAGTCCCGAGAAATGATTAGAAACATGTAAGAAACACTTGAAATGCTGGTACATAGAGCCGTTCTTTCTTTATGTTCATGTTCAATCACGGAGATTAGAGATAGAATGCTGCATGGTGACGAGAGTACAGATAATGTTTACCATTCTGGCTACTTTAGATGATGTATTTCCGAAGAAAGTGCTTTCAAACATTAAGAATTTCTGTTTAAAAAGCTGAGAATATGGGTATGAAGCTGAGAAATGAAGAGAATACTTTTTATATTCACAACTGAGGCCGAATTGCCTGGCGTTTTCTGAATGGCACAATTTAACTCTTGAAGATTCATGTGTATACTTCTGGGAAAACTGTCTACTTTTGGTAAAACTCTTAAAATACACAATGATAGTCCCAGAAATGATTAGAGACATGTAAGAAACAGTTTAAATACGGGTAAATAGAGCCGTTCTATCCTGATGGCCTAGATCAATCACCGAGGTTAGAGGTAGAAGACTCTCAAATGAAGAGAGTAATGATAATGTTTACAATTCCGGCTACTCTAGATGGTGTTTTTCCAAAGAAAGTGCTTCCAACATGAGGAATTTCTGTTTTTAAAGCTCAGAGTATCTGTATGAGGCTGATCAATGAAGAGAATACTGTTTGTATTTACAATTGAGGCTGAATTGCCTGGCATTTTCTTAATGGCAAAGTTTACATCCTGAAGATTCATGTATCTACTTCTGGAAAAATGTCTAATTTTGGTAAAACTCTTAAAATACACTAGGATAGTCCGGGAAGTGACTAGAAACATGTAAGAAACACTTGAAATGCTGTATAATAGAGCCGTGCTATCTTTATGGCCTAGTTCAATGACTGAGATTAGAGGTAAAAAACTCTCAAGTGAGGAGAGTAAGGATGAAGTTTACAATTGCGGCTACTCTAGATGTTGTTTTTCCAAGGAAAGTGCTTTCAAACATTAAGAATTGCTGTTTATAAAGCTCAGAATATGTATGAAGCTGATAAATAAAGAGAATACTGTTTCTATTTACAGGTGATTCTGATTAGACTGGCGTTTTCTGAATGACTCAATTGAAACCTTGAAGATTGCTGTGTATACTTCTAGAAAAACTGTCTACTTTTGGTAAAACGCTTAACATACGCAATGATAGTCCCGAGAAATGATTAGAAACTTGTAAGAAACACTTGAAAGGCTGGTACATAGAGCCGTTCTATCTTTATGTTTTTATTCAATCACGGATATTAGAGATAGAATGCTGCATAGTGACGAGAGTACAGATAATGTTTACCATTCTGGCTACTTTAGATGACATATTTCCGAAGAATGTGCTTTCAAACATTAAGAATTGCTGTTTATAAAGCTCAGAATATGTAGGAAGCTGATAAATAAAGAGAATACTGTTTCTATTTACAGGTGATTGTGATTAGACTGGCGTTTTCTGAATGACTCATTTGAAACCTTGAAGATTCCTGTGTATTCTTCTAGGAAAACTGTCTACTTTTGGTTAAACGCTTAACATACACCATGATAGTCCCGAGAAATGATTAGAAACATGTAAGAAACACTTGAAATGCTGGTACATAGAGCCGATCTATCTTTATGTTTATGTTCAATCACGGATATTAGACATAGAATGCTGCATAGTGACGAGAGTACAGATAATATTTACCATTCTGGCTACTTTAGATGACATATTTCCGAAGAATGTGCTTTAAAACATTAAGAATTGCTGTTTATAAAGCTCAGAATATGTAGGAAGCTGATAAATAAAGAGAATACTGTTTCTATTTACAGGTTATTGTGATTAGACTGGCGTTTTCTGAATGACTCAATTGAAACCTTGAAGATTGCTGTGTATACTTCTAGAAAAACTGTCTACTTTTGGTAAAACGCTTAACATACGCAATGATAGTCCCGAGAAATGATTAGAAACTTGTAAGAAACACTTGAAAGGCTGGTTCATAGAGCCGTTCTATCTTTATGTTTATGTTCAATCACGGATATTAGAGATAGAATGCTGCATAGTGACGAGAGTACAGATAATGTTTACCATTCTGGCTACTTTAGATGACATATTTCCGAAGAATGTGCTTTCAAACATTAAGAATTGCTGTTTATAAAGCTCAGAATATGTAGGAAGCTGATAAATAAAGAGAATACTGTTTCTATTTACAGGTGATTGTGATTAGACTGGCGTTTTCTGAATGACTCATTTGAAACCTTGAAGATTCCTGTGAATTCTTCTAGGAAAACTGTCTACTTTTGGTTAAACGCTTAACATACACCATGATAGTCCCGAGAAATGATTAGAAACATGTAAGAAACACTTGAAATGCTGGTACATAGAGCCGTTCTTTCTTTATGTTCATGTTCAATCACGGAGATTAGAGATAGAATGCTGCATGGTGACGAGAGTACAGATAATGTTTACCATTCTGGCTACTTTAGATGATGTATTTCCAAAGAAAGTGCTTTCAAACATTAAGAATTTCTGTTTAAAAAGCTGAGAATATGGGTATGAAGCTGAGAAATGAAGAGAATACTTTTTATATTCACAACTGAGGCCGAATTGCCTGGCGTTTTCTGAATGGCACAATTTAACTCTTGAAGATTCATGTGTATACTTCTGGGAAAACTGTCTACTTTTGGTAAAACTCTTAAAACACACAATGATAGTCCCAGAAATGATTAGAGACATGTAAGAAACAGTTTAAATACGGGTAAATAGAGCCATTCTATCCTGATGGCCTAGTTCAATCACCGAGATTAGAGGTAGAAAACTCTCAAATGAAGAGAGTAATGATAATGTTTACAATTCCGGCTACTCTAGATGGTGTTTTTCCAAAGAAAGTGCTTCCAACATGAGGAATTTCTGTTTTTAAAGCTCAGAGTATCTGTATGAGGCTGATCAATGAAGAGAATACTGTTTGTATTTACAATTGAGGCTGAATTGCCTGGCATTTTCTTAATGACAAAGTTTACATCCTGAAGATTCATGTATCTACTTCTGGAAAAATGTCTAATTTTGGTAAAACTCTTAAAATACACTAGGATAGTCCGGGAAGTGACTAGAAACATTTAAGAAACCCTTGAAATGCTGTATAATAGAGCCGTGCTATCTTTATGGCCTAGTTCAATGACTGAGATTAGAGGTAAAAAACTCTCAAGTGAGGAGAGTAAGGATGAAGTTTACAATTGCGGCTACTCTAGATGTTGTTTTTCCAAGGAAAGTGCTTTCAAACATTAAGAATTGCTGTTTATAAAGCTCAGAATATGTATGAAGCTGATAAATAAAGAGAATACTGTTTCTATTTACAGGTGATTCTAATTAGACTGGCGTTTTCTGAATGACTCAATTGAAACCTGGAAGATTGCTGTGTATACTTCTAGAAAAACTGTCTACTTTTGGTAAAACGCTTAACATACACCATGATAGTCGCGAGAAATGACTAGAAACATGTAAGAAACAGTTGAAATGCTGGTACATAGAGCCGTTCTATCTTTATGTTCATGTTCAATCACGGAGATTAGAGATAGAATGCTGCATAGTGATGAGAGTACAGAATGTTTACAGTTCTGGCTACTTTAGATGATGTATTTCCGAAGAAAGTGCTTTCAAACATTAAGAATTTCCGTTTAAAAAGCTGAGAATATGGGTATGAAGCTGAGAAATAAAGAGATTACTTTTTATATTCACAACTGAGGCCGAATTGCCTGGCGTTTTCTGAATGGCACAATTTAACTCTTGAAGATTCATGTGTATACTTCTGGGAAAACTGTCTACTTTTGGTAAAACTCTTAAAATACACAATGATAGTCCCAGAAATGATTAGAAACTTGTAAGAAACACTTGAAAGGCTGGTACATAGAGCCGTTCTATCTTTATGTTTTTATTCAATCACGGATATTAGAGATAGAATGCTGCATAGTGACGAGAGTACAGATAATGTTTACCATTCTGGCTACTTTAGATGACATATTTCCGAAGAATGTGCTTTCAAACATTAAGAATTGCTGTTTATAAAGCTCAGAATATGTAGGAAGCTGATAAATAAAGAGAATACTGTTTCTATTTACAGGTGATTGTGATTAGACTGGCGTTTTCTGAATGACTCATTTGAAACCTTGAAGATTCCTGTGTATTCTTCTAGGAAAACTGTCTACTTTTGGTTAAACGCTTAACATACACCATGATAGTCCCGAGAAATGATTAAAAACATGTAAGAAACACTTGAAATGCTGGTACATAGAGCCGTTCTATCTTTATGTTTATGTTCAATCACGGACATTAGACATAGAATGCTGCATAGTGACGAGAGTACAGATAATATTTACCATTCTGGCTACTTTAGATGACATATTTCCGAAGAATGTGCTTTAAAACATTAAGAATTGCTGTTTATAAAGCTCAGAATATGTAGGAAGCTGATAAATAAAGAGAATACTGTTTCTATTTACAGGTTATTGCGATTAGACTGGCGTTTTCTGAATGACTCAATTGAAACCTTGAAGATTGCTGTGTATACTTCTAGAAAAACTGTCTACTTTTGGTAAAACGCTTAACATACGCAATGATAGTCCCGAGAAATGATTAGAAACTTGTAAGAAACACTTGAAAGGCTGGTACATAGAGCCGTTCTATCTTTATGTTTATGTTCAATCACGGATATTAGAGATAGAATGCTGCATAGTGACGAGAGTACAGATAATGTTTACCATTCTGGCTACTTTAGATGACATATTTCCGAAGAATGTGCTTTCAAACATTAAGAATTGCTGTTTATAAAGCTCAGAATATGTAGGAAGCTGATAAATAAATAGAATACTGTTTCTATTTACAGGTGATTGTGATTAGAGTGGCGTTTTCTGAATGACTCATTTGAAACCTTGAAGATTCCTGTGAATTCTTCTAGGAAAACTGTCTACTTTTGGTTAAACGCTTAACATACACCATGATAGTCCCGAGAAATGATTAGAAACATGTAAGAAACACTTGAAATGCTGGTACATAGAGCCGTTCTTTCTTTATGTTCATGTTCAATCACGGAGATTAGAGATAGAATGCTGCATGGTGACGAGAGTACAGATAATGTTTACCATTCTGGCTACTTTAGATGATGTATTTCCGAAGAAAGTGCTTTCAAACATTAAGAATTTCTGTTTAAAAAGCTGAGAATATGGGTATGAAGCTGAGAAATGAAGAGAATACTTTTTATATTCACAACTGAGGCCGAATTGCCTGGCGTTTTCTGAATGGCACAATTTAACTCTTGAAGATTCATGTGTATACTTCTGGGAAAACTGTCTACTTTTGGTAAAACTCTTAAAATACACAATGATAGTCCCAGAAATGATTAGAGACATGTAAGAAACAGTTTAAATACGGGTAAATAGAGCCGTTCTATCCTGATGGCCTAGATCAATCACCGAGGTTAGAGGTAGAAGACTCTCAAATGAAGAGAGTAATGATAATGTTTACAATTCCGGCTACTCTAGATGGTGTTTTTCCAAAGAAAGTGCTTCCAACATGAGGAATTTCTGTTTTTAAAGCTCAGAGTATCTGTATGAGGCTGATCAATGAAGAGAATACTGTTTGTATTTACAATTGAGGCTGAATTGCCTGGCATTTTCTTAATGGCAAAGTTTACATCCTGAAGATTCATGTATCTACTTCTGGAAAAATGTCTAATTTTGGTAAAACTCTTAAAATACACTAGGATAGTCCGGGAAGTGACTAGAAACATGTAAGAAACACTTGAAATGCTGTATAATAGAGCCGTGCTATCTTTATGGCCTAGTTCAATGACTGAGATTAGAGGTAAAAAACTCTCAAGTGAGGAGAGTAAGGATGAAGTTTACAATTGCGGCTACTCTAGATGTTGTTTTTCCAAGGAAAGTGCTTTCAAACATTAAGAATTGCTGTTTATAAAGCTCAGAATATGTATGAAGCTGATAAATAAAGAGAATACTGTTTCTATTTACAGGTGATTCTGATTAGACTGGCGTTTTCTGAATGACTCAATTGAAACCTTGAAGATTGCTGTGTATACTTCTAGAAAAACTGTCTACTTTTGGTAAAACGCTTAACATACGCAATGATAGTCCCGAGAAATGATTAGAAACTTGTAAGAAACACTTGAAAGGCTGGTACATAGAGCCGTTCTATCTTTATGTTTTTATTCAATCACGGATATTAGAGATAGAATGCTGCATAGTGACGAGAGTACAGATAATGTTTACCATTCTGGCTACTTTAGATGACATATTTCCGAAGAATGTGCTTTCAAACATTAAGAATTGCTGTTTATAAAGCTCAGAATATGTAGGAAGCTGATAAATAAAGAGAATACTGTTTCTATTTACAGGTGATTGTGATTAGACTGGCGTTTTCTGAATGACTCATTTGAAACCTTGAAGATTCCTGTGTATTCTTCTAGGAAAACTGTCTACTTTTGGTTAAACGCTTAACATACACCATGATAGTCCCGAGAAATGATTAGAAACATGTAAGAAACACTTGAAATGCTGGTACATAGAGCCGATCTATCTTTATGTTTATGTTCAATCACGGATATTAGACATAGAATGCTGCATAGTGACGAGAGTACAGATAATATTTACCATTCTGGCTACTTTAGATGACATATTTCCGAAGAATGTGCTTTAAAACATTAAGAATTGCTGTTTATAAAGCTCAGAATATGTAGGAAGCTGATAAATAAAGAGAATACTGTTTCTATTTACAGGTTATTGTGATTAGACTGGCGTTTTCTGAATGACTCAATTGAAACCTTGAAGATTGCTGTGTATACTTCTAGAAAAACTGTCTACTTTTGGTAAAACGCTTAACATACGCAATGATAGTCCCGAGAAATGATTAGAAACTTGTAAGAAACACTTGAAAGGCTGGTTCATAGAGCCGTTCTATCTTTATGTTTATGTTCAATCACGGATATTAGAGATAGAATGCTGCATAGTGACGAGAGTACAGATAATGTTTACCATTCTGGCTACTTTAGATGACATATTTCCGAAGAATGTGCTTTCAAACATTAAGAATTGCTGTTTATAAAGCTCAGAATATGTAGGAAGCTGATAAATAAAGAGAATACTGTTTCTATTTACAGGTGATTGTGATTAGACTGGCGTTTTCTGAATGACTCATTTGAAACCTTGAAGATTCCTGTGAATTCTTCTAGGAAAACTGTCTACTTTTGGTTAAACGCTTAACATACACCATGATAGTCCCGAGAAATGATTAGAAACATGTAAGAAACACTTGAAATGCTGGTACATAGAGCCGTTCTTTCTTTATGTTCATGTTCAATCACGGAGATTAGAGATAGAATGCTGCATGGTGACGAGAGTACAGATAATGTTTACCATTCTGGCTACTTTAGATGATGTATTTCCGAAGAAAGTGCTTTCAAACATTAAGAATTTCTGTTTAAAAAGCTGAGAATATGGGTATGAAGCTGAGAAATGAAGAGAATACTTTTTATATTCACAACTGAGGCCGAATTGCCTGGCGTTTTCTGAATGGCACAATTTAACTCTTGAAGATTCATGTGTATACTTCTGGGAAAACTGTCTACTTTTGGTAAAACTCTTAAAACACACAATGATAGTCCCAGAAATGATTAGAGACATGTAAGAAACAGTTTAAATACGGGTAAATAGAGCCATTCTATCCTGATGGCCTAGTTCAATCACCGAGATTAGAGGTAGAAAACTCTCAAATGAAGAGAGTAATGATAATGTTTACAATTCCGGCTACTCTAGATGGTGTTTTTCCAAAGAAAGTGCTTCCAACATGAGGAATTTCTGTTTTTAAAGCTCAGAGTATCTGTATGAGGCTGATCAATGAAGAGAATACTGTTTGTATTTACAATTGAGGCTGAATTGCCTGGCATTTTCTTAATGACAAAGTTTACATCCTGAAGATTCATGTATCTACTTCTGGAAAAATGTCTAATTTTGGTAAAACTCTTAAAATACACTAGGATAGTCCGGGAAGTGACTAGAAACATTTAAGAAACCCTTGAAATGCTGTATAATAGAGCCGTGCTATCTTTATGGCCTAGTTCAATGACTGAGATTAGAGGTAAAAAACTCTCAAGTGAGGAGAGTAAGGATGAAGTTTACAATTGCGGCTACTCTAGATGTTGTTTTTCCAAGGAAAGTGCTTTCAAACATTAAGAATTGCTGTTTATAAAGCTCAGAATATGTATGAAGCTGATAAATAAAGAGAATACTGTTTCTATTTACAGGTGATTCTAATTAGACTGGCGTTTTCTGAATGACTCAATTGAAACCTGGAAGATTGCTGTGTATACTTCTAGAAAAACTGTCTACTTTTGGTAAAACGCTTTACATACACCATGATAGTCACGAGAAATGACTAGAAACATGTAAGAAACAGTTGAAATGCTGGTACATAGAGCCCTTCTATCTTTATGTTCATGTTCAATCACGGAGATTAGAGATAGAATGCTGCATAGTGATGAGAGTACAGATAATGTTTACAGTTCTGGCTACTTTAGATGATGTATTTCCGAAGAAAGTGCTTTCAAACATTAAGAATTTCCGTTTAAAAAGCTGAGAATATGGGTATGAAGGTGAGAAATAAAGAGATTACTTTTTATATTCACAACTGAGGCCGAATTGCCTGGCGTTTTCTGAATGGCACAATTTAACTCTTGAAGATTCATGTGTATACTTCTGGGAAAACTGTCTACTTTTGGTAAAACTCTTAAAATACACAATGATAGTCCCAGAAATGATTAGAGACATGTAAGAAACAGTTTAAATACGGGTAAATAGAGCCGTTCTATCCTGATGGCCTAGTTCAATCACCAAGATTAGAGGTAGAAGACTCTCAAATGAAGAGAGTAATGATAATGTTTACAATTCCGGCTACTCTAGATGGTGTTTTTCCAAAGAAAGTGCTTCCAACATGAGGAATTTCTGTTTTTAAAGCTCAGATTATGTGTATGAGGCTGATCAATGAAGAGAATACTGTTTGTATTTACAATTGAGGCTGAATTGCCTGGCATTTTCTTAATGGCAAAGTTTACATCCTGAAGATTCATGTATCTACTTCTGGAAAAATGTCTAATTTTGGTAAAACTCTTAAAATACCCTAGGATAGTCCGGGAAGTGACTAGAAACATTTAAGAAACACTTGAAATGCTGTATAATAGAGCCGTGCTATCTTTATGGCCTAGTTCAATGACTGAGATTAGAGGTAAAAAACTCTCAAGTGAGGAGAGTAAGGATGAAGTTTACAATTGCGGCTACTCTAGATGTTGTTTTTCCAAGGAAGGTGCTTTCAAACATTAAGAATTGCTGTTTATAAAGCTCAGAATATGTATGAAGCTGATAAATAAAGAGAATACTGTTTCTATTTACAGGTGATTCTGATTAGACTGGCGTTTTCTGAATGACTCAATTGAAACCTTGAAGATTGCTGTGTATACTTCTAGAAAAACTGTCTACTTTTGGTAAAACGCTTAACATACGCAATGATAGTCCTGAGAAATGATTAGAAACTTGTAAGAAACACTTGAAAGGCTGGTACATAGAGCCGTTCTATCTTTATGTTTTTATTCAATCACGGATATTAGAGATAGAATGCTGCATAGTGACGAGAGTACAGATAATGTTTACCATTCTGGCTACTTTAGATGACATATTTCCGAAGAATGTGCTTTCAAACATTAAGAATTGCTGTTTATAAAGCTCAGAATATGTAGGAAGCTGATAAATAAAGAGAATACTGTTTCTATTTACAGGTGATTGTGATTAGACTGGCGTTTTCTGAATGACTCATTTGAAACCTTGAAGATTCCTGTGTATTCTTCTAGGAAAACTGTCTACTTTTGGTTAAACGCTTAACATACACCATGATAGTCCCGAGAAATGATTAGAAACATGTAAGAAACACTTGAAATGCTGGTACATAGAGCCGTTCTTTCTTTATGTTCATGTTCAATCACGGAGATTAGAGATAGAATGCTGCATGGTGACGAGAGTACAGATAATGTTTACCATTCTGGCTACTTTAGATGATGTATTTCCGAAGAAAGTGCTTTCAAACATTAAGAATTTCTGTTTAAAAAGCTGAGAATATGGGTATGAAGCTGAGAAATGAAGAGATTACTTTTTATATTCACAACTGAGGCCGAATTGCCTGGCGTTTTCTGAATGGCACAATTTAACTCTTGAAGATTCATGTGTATACTTCTGGGAAAACTGTCTACTTTTGGTAAAACTCTTAAAACACACAATGATAGTCCCAGAAATGATTAGAGACATGTAAGAAACAGTTTAAATACGGGTAAATAGAGCCGTTCTATCCTGATGGCCTAGTTCAATCACCGAGATTAGAGGTAGAAAACTCTCAAATGAAGAGAGTAATGATAATGTTTACAATTCCGGCTACTCTAGATGGTGTTTTTCCAAAGAAAGTGCTTCCAACATGAGGAATTTCTGTTTTTAAAGCTCAGAGTATGTGTATGAGGCTGATCAATGAAGAGAATACTGTTTGTATTTACAATTGAGGCTGAATTGCCTGGCATTTTCTTAATGACAAAGTTTACATCCTGAAGATTCATGTATCTACTTCTGGAAAAATGTCTAATTTTGGTAAAACTCTTAAAATACACTAGGATAGTCCGGGAAGTGACTAGAAACATGTAAGAAACACTTGAAATGCTGTATAATAGAGCCGTGCTATCTTTATGGCCTAGTTCAATGACTGAGATTAGAGGTAAAAAACTCTCAAGTGAGGAGAGTAAGGATGAAGTTTACAATTGCGGCTACTCTAGATGTTGTTTTTCCAAGGAAAGTGCTTTCAAACATTAAGAATTGCTGTTTATAAAGCTCAGAATATGTATGAAGCTGATAAATAAAGAGAATACTGTTTCTATTTACAGGTGATTCTAATTAGACTGGCGTTTTCTGAATGACTCAATTGAAACCTGGAAGATTGCTGTGTATACTTCTAGAAAAACTGTCTACTTTTGGTAAAACGCTTAACATACACCATGATAGTCGCGAGAAATGACTAGAAACATGTAAGAAACAGTTGAAATGCTGGTACATAGAGCCTTTCTATCTTTATGTTCATGTTCAATCACGGAGATTAGAGATAGAATGCTGCATAGTGATGAGAGTACAGATAATGTTTACAGTTCTGGCTACTTTAGATGATATATTTCCGAAGAAAGTGCTTTCAAACATTAAGAATTTCCGTTTAAAAAGCTGAGAATATGGGTATGAAGGTGAGAAATAAAGAGATTACTTTTTATATTCACAACTGAGGCCGAATTGCCTGGCGTTTTCTGAATGGCACAATTTAACTCTTGAAGATTCATGTGTATACTTCTGGGAAAACTGTCTACTTTTGGTAAAACTCTTAAAATACACAATGATAGTCCCAGAAATGATTAGAGACATGTAAGAAACAGTTTAAATACGGGTAAATAGAGCCGTTCTATCCTGTTGGCCTAGATCAATCACCGAGGTTAGAGGTAGAAGACTCTCAAATGAAGAGAGTAATGATAATGTTTACAATTCCGGCTACTCTAGATGGTGTTTTTCCAAAGAAAGTGCTTCCAACATGAGGAATTTCTGTTTTTAAAGCTCAGAGTATGTGTATGAGGCTGATCAATGAAGAGAATACTGTTTTTTATTTACAATTGAGGCTGAATTGCCTGGCATTTTCTTAATGGCAAAGTTTACATCCTGAAGATTCATGTATCTACTTCTGGAAAAATGTCTAATTTTGGTAAAACTCTTAAAATACACTAGGATAGTCCGGGAAGTGACTAGAAACATGTAAGAAACACTTGAAATGCTGTATAATAGAGCCGTGCTATCTTTATGGCCTAGTTCAATGACTGAGATTAGAGGTAAAAAACTCTCAAGTGAGGAGAGTAAGGATGAAGTTTACAATTGCGGCTACTCTAGATGTTGTTTTTCCAAGGAAGGTGCTTTCAAACATTAAGAATTGCTGTTTATAAAGCTCAGAATATGTATGAAGCTGATAAATAAAGAGAATACTGTTTCTATTTACAGGTGATTCTGATTAGACTGGCGTTTTCTGAATGACTCAATTGAAACCTTGAAGATTGCTGTGTATACTTCTAGAAAAACTGTCTACTTTTGGTAAAACGCTTAACATACGCAATGATAGTCCCGAGAAATGATTAGAAACTTGTAAGAAACACTTGAAAGGCTGGTACATAGAGCCGTTCTATCTTTATGTTTTTATTCAATCACGGATATTAGAGATAGAATGCTGCATAGTGACGAGAGTACAGATAATGTTTACCATTCTGGCTACTTTAGATGACATATTTCCGAAGAATGTGCTTTCAAACATTAAGAATTGCTGTTTATAAAGCTCAGAATATGTAGGAAGCTGATAAATAAAGAGAATACTGTTTCTATTTACAGGTGATTGTGATTAGACTGGCGTTTTCTGAATGACTCATTTGAAACCTTGAAGATTCCTGTGTATTCTTCTAGGAAAACTGTCTACTTTTGGTTAAACGCTTAACATACACCATGATAGTCCCGAGAAATGATTAGAAACATGTAAGAAACACTTGAAATGCTGGTACATAGAGCCGTTCTATCTTTATGTTTATGTTCAATCACGGATATTAGACATAGAATGCTGCATAGTGACGAGAGTACAGATAATATTTACCATTCTGGCTACTTTAGATGACATATTTCCGAAGAATGTGCTTTCAAACATTAAGAATTGCTGTTTATAAAGCTCAGAATATGTAGGAAGCTGATAAATAAAGAGAATACTGTTTCTATTTACAGGTTATTGTGATTAGACTGGCGTTTTCTGAATGACTCAATTGAAACCTTGAAGATTCCTGTGTATTCTTCTAGGAAAACTGTCTACTTTTCGTTAAACGCTTAACATACACCATGATAGTCCCGAGAAATGATTAGAAACATGTAAGAAACACTTGAAATGCTGGTACATAGAGCCGTTCTATCTTTATGTTTATGTTCAATCACGGATATTAGACATAGAATGCTGCATAGTGACGAGAGTACAGATAATATTTACCATTCTGGCTACTTTAGATGACATATTTCCGAAGAATGTGCTTTCAAACATTAAGAATTGCTGTTTATAAAGCTCAGAATATGTAGGAAGCTGATAAATAAAGAGAATACTGTTTCTATTTACAGGTGATTGTGATTAGACTGGCGTTTTCTGAATGACTCAATTGAAACCTTGAAGATTGCTGTGTATACTTCTAGAAAAACTGTCTACTTTTGGTAAAACGCTTAACATACGCAATGATAGTCCCGAGAAATGATTAGAAACTTGTAAGAAACACTTGAAAGGCTGGTACATAGAGCCGTTCTATCTTTATGTTTATGTTCAATCACGGATATTAGAGATAGAATGCTGCATAGTGACGAGAGTACAGATAATGTTTACCATTCTGGCTACTTTAGATGACATATTTCCAAAGAATGTGCTTTCAAACATTAAGAATTGCTGTTTATAAAGCTCAGAATATGTAGGAAGCTGATAAATAAAGAGAATACTGTTTCTATTTACAGGTGATTGTGATTAGACTGGCGTTTTCTGAATGACTCATTTGAAACCTTGAAGATTCCTGTGAATTCTTCTAGGAAAACTGTCTACTTTTGGTTAAACGCTTAACATACACCATGATAGTCCCGAGAAATGATTAGAAACATGTAAGAAACACTTGAAATGCTGGTACATAGAGCCGTTCTTTCTTTATGTTCATGTTCAATCACGGAGATTAGAGATAGAATGCTGCATGGTGACGAGAGTACAGATAATGTTTACCATTCTGGCTACTTTAGATGATGTATTTCCGAAGAAAGTGCTTTCAAACATTAAGAATTTCTGTTTAAAAAGCTGAGAATATGGGTATGAAGCTGAGAAATGAAGAGATTACTTTTTATATTCACAACTGAGGCCGAATTGCCTGGCGTTTTCTGAATGGCACAATTTAACTCTTGAAGATTCATGTGTATACTTCTGGGAAAACTGTCTACTTTTGGTAAAACTCTTAAAACACACAATGATAGTCCCAGAAATGATTAGAGACATGTAAGAAACAGTTTAAATACGGGTAAATAGAGCCGTTCTATCCTGATGGCCTAGATCAATCACCGAGGTTAGAGGTAGAAGACTCTCAAATGAAGAGAGTAATGATAATGTTTACAATTCCGGCTACTCTAGATGGTGTTTTTCCAAAGAAAGTGCTTCCAACATGAGGAATTTCTGTTTTTAAAGCTCAGAGTATGTGTATGAGGCTGATCAATGAAGAGAATACTGTTTTTTATTTACAATTGAGGCTGAATTGCCTGGCATTTTCTTAATGGCAAAGTTTACATCCTGAAGATTCATGTATCTACTTCTGGAAAAATGTCTAATTTTGGTAAAACTCTTAAAATACACTAGGATAGTCCGGGAAGTGACTAGAAACATGTAAGAAACACTTGAAATGCTGTATAATAGAGCCGTGCTATCTTTATGGCCTAGTTCAATGACTGAGATTAGAGGTAAAAAACTCTCAAGTGAGGAGAGTAAGGATGAAGTTTACAATTGCGGCTACTCTAGATGTTGTTTTTCCAAGGAAAGTGCTTTCAAACATTAAGAATTGCTGTTTATAAAGCTCAGAATATGTATGAAGCTGATAAATAAAGAGAATACTGTTTCTATTTACAGGTGATTCTAATTAGACTGGCGTTTTCTGAATGACTCAATTGAAACCTGGAAGATTGCTGTGTATACTTCTAGAAAAACTGTCTACTTTTGGTAAAACGCTTAACATACACCATGATAGTCGCGAGAAATGACTAGAAACATGTAAGAAACAGTTGAAATGCTGGTACATAGAGCCTTTCTATCTTTATGTTCATGTTCAATCACGGAGATTAGAGATAGAATGCTGCATAGTGATGAGAGTACAGATAATGTTTACAGTTCTGGCTACTTTAGATGATATATTTCCGAAGAAAGTGCTTTCAAACATTAAGAATTTCCGTTTAAAAAGCTGAGAATATGGGTATGAAGGTGAGAAATAAAGAGATTACTTTTTATATTCACAACTGAGGCCGAATTGCCTGGCGTTTTCTGAATGGCACAATTTAACTCTTGAAGATTCATGTGTATACTTCTGGGAAAACTGTCTACTTTTGGTAAAACTCTTAAAATACACAATGATAGTCCCAGAAATGATTAGAGACATGTAAGAAACAGTTTAAATACGGGTAAATAGAGCCGTTCTATCCTGATGGCCTAGATCAATCACCGAGGTTAGAGGTAGAAGACTCTCAAATGAAGAGAGTAATGATAATGTTTACAATTCCGGCTACTCTAGATGGTGTTTTTCCAAAGAAAGTGCTTCCAACATGAGGAATTTCTGTTTTTAAAGCTCAGAGTATGTGTATGAGGCTGATCAATGAAGAGAATACTGTTTTTTATTTACAATTGAGGCTGAATTGCCTGGCATTTTCTTAATGGCAAAGTTTACATCCTGAAGATTCATGTATCTACTTCTGGAAAAATGTCTAATTTTGGTAAAACTCTTAAAATACACTAGGATAGTCCGGGAAGTGACCAGAAACATTTAAGAAACACTTGAAATGCTGTATAATAGAGCCGTGCTATCTTTATGGCCTAGTTCAATGACTGAGATTAGAGGTAAAAAACTCTCAAGTGAGGAGAGTAAGGATGAAGTTTACAATTGCGGCTACTCTAGATGTTGTTTTTCCAAGGAAGGTGCTTTCAAACATTAAGAATTGCTGTTTATAAAGCTCAGAATATGTATGAAGCTGATAAATAAAGAGAATACTGTTTCTATTTACAGGTGATTCTGATTAGACTGGCGTTTTCTGAATGACTCAATTGAAACCTTGAAGATTGCTGTGTATACTTCTAGAAAAACTGTCTACTTTTGGTAAAACGCTTAACATACGCAATGATAGTCCCGAGAAATGATTAGAAACTTGTAAGAAACACTTGAAAGGCTGGTACATAGAGCCGTTCTATCTTTATGTTTTTATTCAATCACGGATATTAGAGATAGAATGCTGCATAGTGACGAGAGTACAGATAATGTTTACCATTCTGGCTACTTTAGATGACATATTTCCGAAGAATGTGCTTTCAAACATTAAGAATTGCTGTTTATAAAGCTCAGAATATGTAGGAAGCTGATAAATAAAGAGAATACTGTTTCTATTTACAGGTGATTGTGATTAGACTGGCGTTTTCTGAATGACTCATTTGAAACCTTGAAGATTCCTGTGTATTCTTCTAGGAAAACTGTCTACTTTTGGTTAAACGCTTAACATACACCATGATAGTCCCGAGAAATGATTAGAAACATGTAAGAAACACTTGAAATGCTGGTACATAGAGCCGTTCTATCTTTATGTTTATGTTCAATCACGGATATTAGACATAGAATGCTGCATAGTGACGAGAGTACAGATAATATTTACCATTCTGGCTACTTTAGATGACATATTTCCGAAGAATGTGCTTTCAAACATTAAGAATTGCTGTTTATAAAGCTCAGAATATGTAGGAAGCTGATAAATAAAGAGAATACTGTTTCTATTTACAGGTGATTGTGATTAGACTGGCGTTTTCTGAATGACTCAATTGAAACCTTGAAGATTCCTGTGTATTCTTCTAGGAAAACTGTCTACTTTTCGTTAAACGCTTAACATACACCATGATAGTCCCGAGAAATGATTAGAAACTTGTAAGAAACACTTGAAAGGCTGGTACATAGAGCCGTTCTATCTTTATGTTTATGTTCAATCACGGATATTAGAGATAGAATGCTGCATAGTGACGAGAGTACAGATAATGTTTACCATTCTGGCTACTTTAGATGACATATTTCCAAAGAATGTGCTTTCAAACATTAAGAATTGCTGTTTATAAAGCTCAGAATATGTAGGAAGCTGATAAATAAAGAGAATACTGTTTCTATTTACAGGTGATTGTGATTAGACTGGCGTTTTCTGAATGACTCATTTGAAACCTTGAAGATTCCTGTGAATTCTTCTAGGAAAACTGTCTACTTTTGGTTAAACGCTTAACATACACCATGATAGTCCCGAGAAATGATTAGAAACATGTAAGAAACACTTGAAATGCTGGTACATAGAGCCGTTCTTTCTTTATGTTCATGTTCAATCACGGAGATTAGAGATAGAATGCTGCATGGTGACGAGAGTACAGATAATTTTTACCATTCTGGCTACTTTAGATGATGTATTTCCGAAGAAAGTGCTTTCAAACATTAAGAATTTCTGTTTAAAAAGCTGAGAATATGGGTATGAAGCTGAGAAATGAAGAGAATACTTTTTATATTCACAACTGAGGCCGAATTGCCTGGCGTTTTCTGAATGGCACAATTTAACTCTTGAAGATTCATGTGTATACTTCTGGGAAAACTGTCTACTTTTGGTAAAACTCTTAAAACACACAATGATAGTCCCAGAAATGATTAGAGACATGTAAGAAACAGTTTAAATACGGGTAAATAGAGCCGTTCTATCCTGATGGCCTAGTTCAATCACCGAGATTAGAGGTAGAAAACTCTCAAATGAAGAGAGTAATGATAATGTTTACAATTCCGGCTACTCTAGATGGTGTTTTTCCAAAGAAAGTGCTTCCAACATGAGGAATTTCTGTTTTTAAAGCTCAGAGTATGTGTATGAGGCTGATCAATGAAGAGAATACTGTTTTTTATTTACAATTGAGGCTGAATTGCCTGGCATTTTCTTAATGGCAAAGTTTACATCCTGAAGATTCATGTATCTACTTCTGGAAAAATGTCTAATTTTGGTAAAACTCTTAAAATACACTAGGATAGTCCGGGAAGTGACCAGAAACATTTAAGAAACACTTGAAATGCTGTATAATAGAGCCGTGCTATCTTTATGGCCTAGTTCAATGACTGAGATTAGAGGTAAAAAACTCTCAAGTGAGGAGAGTAAGGATGAAGTTTACAATTGCGGCTACTCTAGATGTTGTTTTTCCAAGGAAGGTGCTTTCAAACATTAAGAATTGCTGTTTATAAAGCTCAGAATATGTATGAAGCTGATAAATAAAGAGAATACTGTTTCTATTTACAGGTGATTCTGATTAGACTGGCGTTTTCTGAATGACTCAATTGAAACCTTGAAGATTGCTGTATATACTTCTAGAAAAACTGTCTACTTTTGGTAAAACGCTTAACATACGCAATGATAGTCCCGAGAAATGATTAGAAACTTGTAAGAAACACTTGAAAGGCTGGTACATAGAGCCGTTCTATCTTTATGTTTTTATTCAATCACGGATATTAGAGATAGAATGCTGCATAGTGACAATAGTACAGATAATGTTTACCATTCTGGCTACTTTAGATGACATATTTCCGAAGAATGTGCTTTCAAACATTAAGAATTGCTGTTTATAAAGCTCAGAATATGTAGGAAGCTGATAAATAAAGAGAATACTGTTTCTATTTACAGGTGATTGTGATTAGACTGGCGTTTTCTGAATGACTCATTTGAAATCTTGAAGATTCCTGTGAATTATTCTAGGAAAACTGTCTACTTTTGGTTAAACGCTTAACATACACCATGATAGTCCCGAGAAATGATTAGAAACATGTAAGAAACACTTGAAATGCTGGTACATAGAGCCGTTCTTTCTTTATGTTCATGTTCAATCACGGAGATTAGAGATAGAATGCTGCATGGTGACGAGAGTACAGATAATGTTTACCATTCTGGCTACTTTAGATGATGTATTTCCGAAGAAAGTGCTTTCAAACATTAAGAATTTCTGTTTAAAAAGCTGAGAATATGGGTATGAAGCTGAGAAATGAAGAGAATACTTTTTATATTCACAACTGAGGCCGAATTGCCTGGCGTTTTCTGAATGGCACAATTTAACTCTTGAAGATTCATGTGTATACTTCTGGGAAAACTGTCTACTTTTGGTAAAATTCTTAAAATACACAATGATAGTCCCAGAAATGATTAGAGACATGTAAGAAACAGTTTAAATACGGGTAAATAGAGCCGTTCTATCCTTATGGCCTAGATCAATCACCGAGGTTAGAGGTAGAAGACTCTCAAATGAAGAGAGTAATGATAATGTTTACAATTCCGGCTACTCTAGATGGTGTGTTTCCAAAGAAAGTGCTTCCAACATGAGGAATTTCTGTTTTTAAAGCTCAGAGTATGTGTATGAGGCTGATCAATGAAGAGAATACTGTTTGTATTTACAATTGAGGCTGAATTGCCTGGCATTTTCTTAATGGCAAAGTTTACATCCTGAAGATTCATGTATCTACTTCTGGAAAAATGTCTAATTTTGGTAAAACTCTTAAAATACACTAGGATAGTCCGGGAAGTGACTAGAAACATGTAAGAAACACTTGAAATGCTGTATAATAGAGCCGTGCTATCTTTATGGCCTAGTTCAATGACTGAGATTAGAGGTAAAAAACTCTCAAGTGAGGAGAGTAAGGATGAAGTTTACAATTGCGGCTACTCTAGATGTTGTTTTTCCAAGGAAGGTGCTTTCAAACATTAAGAATTGCTGTTTATAAAGCTCAGAATATGTATGAAGCTGATAAATAAAGAGAATACTGTTTCTATTTACAGGTGATTCTGATTAGACTGGCGTTTTCTGAATGACTCAATTGAAACCTTGAAGATTGCTGTATATACTTCTAGAAAAACTGTCTACTTTTGGTAAAACGCTCAACATACGCAATGATAGTCCCGAGAAATGATTAGAAACTTGTAAGAAACACTTGAAAGGCTGGTACATAGAGCCGTTCTATCTTTATGTTTTTATTCAATCACGGATATTAGAGATAGAATGCTGAATAGTGACAATAGTACAGATAATGTTTACCATTCTGGCTACTTTAGATGACATATTTCCGAAGAATGTGCTTTCAAACATTAAGAATTGCTGTTTATAAAGCTCAGAATATGTAGGAAGCTGATAAATAAAGAGAATACTGTTTCTATTTACAGGTGATTGTGATTAGACTGGCGTTTTCTGAATGACTCATTTGAAACCTTGAAGATTCCTGTGAATTCTTCTAGGAAAACTGTCTACTTTTGGTTAAACGCTTAACATAAACCATGATAGTCCCGAGAAATGATTAGAAACATGTAAGAAACACTTGAAATGCTGGTACATAGAGCCGTTCTTTCTTTATGTTCATGTTCAATCACGGAGATTAGAGATAGAATGCTGCATGGTGACGAGAGTACAGATAATGTTTACCATTCTGGCTACTTTAGATGATGTATTTCCGAAGAAAGTGCTTTCAAACATTAAGAATTTCTGTTTAAAAAGCTGAGAATATGGGTATGAAGCTGAGAAATGAAGAGAATACTTTTTATATTCACAACTGAGGCCGAATTGCCTGGCGTTTTCTGAATGGCACAATTTAACTCTTGAAGATTCATGTGTATACTTCTGGGAAAACTGTCTACTTTTGGTAAAACTCTTAAAACACACAATGATAGTCCCAGAAATGATTAGAGACATGTAAGAAACAGTTTAAATACGGGTAAATAGAGCCGTTCTATCCTGATGGCCTAGTTCAATCACCGAGATTAGAGGTAGAAGACTCTCAAATGAAGAGAGTAATGATAATGTTTACAATTCCGGCTACTCTAGATGGTGTTTTTCCAAAGAAAGTGCTTCCAACATGAGGAATTTCTGTTTTTAAAGCTCAGAGTATGTGTATGAGGCTGATCAATGAAGAGAATACTGTTTGTATTTACAATTGAGGCTGAATTGCCTGGCATTTTCTTAATGACAAAGTTTACATCCTGAAGATTCATGTATCTACTTCTGGAAAAATGTCTAATTTTGGTAAAACTCTTAAAATACACTAGGATAGTCCGGGAAGTGACTAGAAACATGTAAGAAACACTTGAAATGCTGTATAATAGAGCCGTGCTATCTTTATGGCCTAGTTCAACGACTGAGATTAGAGGTAAAAAACTCTCAAGTGAGGAGAGTAAGGATGAAGTTTACAATTGCGGCTACTCTAGATGTTGTTTTTCCAAGGAAAGTGCTTTCAAACATTAAGAATTGCTGTTTATAAAGCTCAGAATATGTAGGAAGCTGATAAATAAAGAGAATACTGTTTCTATTTACAGGTGATTGTGATTACACTGGCGTTTTCTGAATGACTCATTTGAAACCTTGAAGATTCCTGTGTATTCTTCTAGGAAAACTGTCTACTTTTGGTTAAACGCTTAACATACACCATGATAGTCCCGAGAAATGATTAGAAACATGTAAGAAACACTTGAAATGCTGGTACATAGAGCCGTTCTATCTTTATGTTTATGTTCAATCACGGATATTAGACATAGAATGCTGCATAGTGACGAGAGTACAGATAATATTTACCATTCTGGCTACTTTAGATGACATATTTCCGAAGAATGTGCTTTAAAACATTAAGAATTGCTGTTTATAAAGCTCAGAATATGTAGGAAGCTGATAAATAAAGAGAATACTGTTTCTATTTACAGGTTATTGTGATTAGACTGGCGTTTTCTGAATGACTCAATTGAAACCTTGAAGATTGCTGTGTATACTTCTAGAAAAACTGTCTACTTTTGGTAAAACGCTTAACATACGCAATGATAGTCCCGAGAAATGATTAGAAACTTGTAAGAAACACTTGAAAGGCTGGTACATAGAGCCGTTCTATCTTTATGTTTTTGTTCAATCACGGATATTAGAGATAGAATGCTGCATAGTGACGAGAGTACAGATAATGTTTACCATTCTGGCTACTTTAGATGACATATTTCCGAAGAATGTGCTTTCAAACATTAAGAATTGCTGTTTATAAAGCTCAGAATATGTAGGAAGCTGATAAATAAAGAGAATACTGTTTCTATTTACAGGTGATTGTGATTAGACTGGCGTTTTCTGAATGACTCATTTGAAACCTTGAAGATTCCTGTGTATTCTTCTAGGAAAACTGTCTACTTTTGGTTAAACGCTTAACATACACCATGATAGTCCCGAGAAATGATTAGAAACATGTAAGAAACACTTGAAATGCTGGTACATAGAGCCGTTCTATCTTTATGTTTATGTTCAATCACGGATATTAGACATAGAATGCTGCATAGTGACGAGAGTACAGATAATATTTACCATTCTGGCTACTTTAGATGACATATTTCCGAAGAATGTGCTTTAAAACATTAAGAATTGCTGTTTATAAAGCTCAGAATATGTAGGAAGCTGATAAATAAAGAGAATACTGTTTCTATTTACAGGTTATTGTGATTAGACTGGCGTTTTCTGAATGACTCAATTGAAACCTTGAAGATTGCTGTGTATACTTCTAGAAAAACTGTCTACTTTTGGTAAAACGCTTAACATACGCAATGATAGTCCCGAGAAATGATTAGAAACTTGTAAGAAACACTTGAAAGGCTGGTACATAGAGCCGTTCTATCTTTATGTTTATGTTCAATCACGGATATTAGAGATAGAATGCTGCATAGTGACGAGAGTACAGATAATGTTTACCATTCTGGCTACTTTAGATGACATATTTCCGAAGAATGTGCTTTCAAACATTAAGAATTGCTGTTTATAAAGCTCAGAATATGTAGGAAGCTGATAAATAAAGAGAATACTGTTTCTATTTACAGGTGATTGTGATTAGACTGGCGTTTTCTGAATGACTCATTTGAAACCTTGAAGATTCCTGTGAATTCTTCTAGGAAAACTGTCTACTTTTGGTTAAACGCTTAACATACACCATGATAGTCCCGAGAAATGATTAGAAACATGTAAGAAACACTTGAAATGCTGGTACATAGAGCCGTTCTTTCTTTATGTTCATGTTCAATCACGGAGATTAGAGATAGAATGCTGCATGGTGACGAGAGTACAGATAATGTTTACCATTCTGGCTACTTTAGATGATGTATTTCCGAAGAAAGTGCTTTCAAACATTAAGAATTTCTGTTTAAAAAGCTGAGAATATGGGTATGAAGCTGAGAAATGAAGAGAATACTTTTTATATTCACAACTGAGGCCGAATTGCCTGGCGTTTTCTGAATGGCACAATTTAACTCTTGAAGATTCATGTGTATACTTCTGGGAAAACTGTCTACTTTTGGTAAAACTCTTAAAACACACAATGATAGTCCCAGAAATGATTAGAGACATGTAAGAAACAGTTTAAATACGGGTAAATAGAGCCGTTCTATCCTGATGGCCTAGTTCAATCACCGAGATTAGAGGTAGAAAACTCTCAAATGAAGAGAGTAATGATAATGTTTACAATTCCGGCTACTCTAGATGGTGTTTTTCCAAAGAAAGTGCTTCCAACATGAGGAATTTCTGTTTTTAAAGCTCAGAGTATGTGTATGAGGCTGATCAATGAAGAGAATACTGTTTGTATTTACAATTGAGGCTGAATTGCCTGGCATTTTCTTAATGACAAAGTTTACATCCTGAAGATTCATGTATCTACTTCTGGAAAAATGTCTAATTTTGGTAAAACTCTTAAAATACACTAGGATAGTCCGGGAAGTGACTAGAAACATGTAAGAAACACTTGAAATGCTGTATAATAGAGCCGTGCTATCTTTATGGCCTAGTTCAATGACTGAGATTAGAGGTAAAAAACTCTCAAGTGAGGAGAGTAAGGATGAAGTTTACAATTGCGGCTACTCTAGATGTTGTTTTTCCAAGGAAGGTGCTTTCAAACATTAAGAATTGCTGTTTATAAAGCTCAGAATATGTATGAAGCTGATAAATAAAGAGAATACTGTTTCTATTTACAGGTGATTCTGATTAGACTGGCGTTTTCTGAATGACTCAATTGAAACCTTGAAGATTGCTGTATATACTTCTAGAAAAACTGTCTACTTTTGGTAAAACGCTTAACATACGCAATGATAGTCCCGAGAAATGATTAGAAACTTGTAAGAAACACTTGAAAGGCTGGTACATAGAGCCGTTCTATCTTTATGTTTTTATTCAATCACGGATATTAGAGATAGAATGCTGCATAGTGACAATAGTACAGATAATGTTTACCATTCTGGCTACTTTAGATGACATATTTCCGAAGAATGTGCTTTCAAACATTAAGAATTGCTGTTTATAAAGCTCAGAATATGTAGGAAGCTGATAAATAAAGAGAATACTGTTTCTATTTACAGGTGATTGTGATTAGACTGGCGTTTTCTGAATGACTCATTTGAAACCTTGAAGATTCCTGTGAATTCTTCTAGGAAAACTGTCTACTTTTGGTTAAACGCTTAACATACACCATGATAGTCCCGAGAAATGATTAGAAACATGTAAGAAACACTTGAAATGCTGGTACATAGAGCCGTTCTTTCTTTATGTTCATGTTCAATCACGGAGATTAGAGATAGAATGCTGCATGGTGACGAGAGTACAGATAATGTTTACCATTCTGGCTACTTTAGATGATGTATTTCCGAAGAAAGTGCTTTCAAACATTAAGAATTTCTGTTTAAAAAGCTGAGAATATGGGTATGAAGCTGAGAAATGAAGAGAATACTTTTTATATTCACAACTGAGGCCGAATTGCCTGGCGTTTTCTGAATGGCACAATTTAACTCTTGAAGATTCATGTGTATACTTCTGGGAAAACTGTCTACTTTTGGTAAAACTCTTAAAACACACAATGATAGTCCCAGAAATGATTAGAGACATGTAAGAAACAGTTTAAATACGGGTAAATAGAGCCGTTCTATCCTGATGGCCTAGATCAATCACCGAGGTTAGAGGTAGAAGACTCTCAAATGAAGAGAGTAATGATAATGTTTACAATTCCGGCTACTCTAGATGGTGTTTTTCCAAAGAAAGTGCTTCCAACATGAGGAATTTCTGTTTTTAAAGCTCAGAGTATCTGTATGAGGCTGATCAATGAAGAGAATACTGTTTGTATTTACAATTGAGGCTGAATTGCCTGGCATTTTCTTAATGGCAAAGTTTACATCCTGAAGATTCATGTATCTACTTCTGGAAAAATGTCTAATTTTGGTAAAACTCTTAAAATACACTAGGATAGTCGGGGAAGTGACTAGAAACATTTAAGAAACACTTGAAATGCTGTAGAATAGAGCCGTGCTATCTTTATGGCCTAGTTCAGTGACTGAGATTAGAGGTAAAAAACTCTCAAGTGAGGAGAGTAAGGATGAAGTTTTCAATTGCGGCTACTCTAGATGTTGTTTTTCCAAGGAAAGTGCTTTCAAACATTAAGAATTGCTGTTTATAAAGCTCAGAATATGTATGAAGCTGATAAATAAAGAGAATACTGTTTCTATTTACAGGTGATTCTGATTAGACTGGCGTTTTCTGAATGACTCAATTGAAACCTTGAAGATTGCTGTGTATACTTCTAGAAAAACTTTCTACTTTTGGTAAAACGCTTAACATACTCAATGATAGTCCCGAGAAATGATTAGAAACTTGTAAGAAACACTTGAAAGGCTGGTACATAGAGCCGTTCTATCTTTATGTTTTTATTCAATCACGGATATTAGAGATAGAATGCTGCATAGTGACGAGAGTACAGATAATGTTTACCATTCTGGCTACTTTAGATGACATATTTCCGAAGAATGTGCTTTCAAACATTAAGAATTGCTGTTTATAAAGCTCAGAATATGTAGGAAGCTGATAAATAAAGAGAATACTGTTTCTATTTACAGGTGATTGTGATTAGACTGGCGTTTTCTGAATGACTCATTTGAAACCTTGAAGATTCCTGTGTATTCTTCTAGGAAAACTGTCTACTTTTGGTTAAACGCTTAACATACACCATGATAGTCCCGAGAAATGATTAGAAACATGTAAGAAACACTTGAAATGCTGGTACATAGAGCCGTTCTATCTTTATGTTTATGTTCAATCACGGATATTAGACATAGAATGCTGCATAGTGACGAGAGTACAGATAATATTTACCATTCTGGCTACTTTAGATGACATATTTCCGAAGAATGTGCTTTAAAACATTAAGAATTGCTGTTTATAAAGCTCAGAATATGTAGGAAGCTGATAAATAAAGAGAATACTGTTTCTATTTACAGGTTATTGTGATTAGACTGGCGTTTTCTGAATGACTCAATTGAAACCTTGAAGATTGCTGTGTATACTTCTAGAAAAACTGTCTACTTTTGGTAAAACGCTTAACATACGCAATGATAGTCCCGAGAAATGATTAGAAACTTGTAAGAAACACTTGAAAGGCTGGTACATAGAGCCGTTCTATCTTTATGTTTATGTTCAATCAGGGATATTAGAGATAGAATGCTGCATAGTGACGAGAGTACAGATAATGTTTACCATTCTGGCTACTTTAGATGACATATTTCCGAAGAATGTGCTTTCAAACATTAAGAATTGCTGTTTATAAAGCTCAGAATATGTAGGAAGCTGATAAATAAAGAGAATACTGTTTCTATTTACAGGTGATTGTGATTAGACTGGCGTTGTCTGAATGACTCATTTGAAACCTTGAAGATTCCTGTGAATTCTTCTAGGAAAACTGTCTACTTTTGGTTAAACGCTTAACATACACCATGATAGTCCCGAGAAATGATTAGAAACATGTAAGAAACACTTGAAATGCTGGTACATAGAGCCGTTCTTTCTTTATGTTCATGTTCAATCACGGAGATTAGAGATAGAATGCTGCATGGTGACGAGAGTACAGATAATGTTTACCATTCTGGCTACTTTAGATGATGTATTTCCGAAGAAAGTGCTTTCAAACATTAAGAATTTCTGTTTAAAAAGCTGAGAATATGGGTATGAAGCTGAGAAATGAAGAGAATACTTTTTATATTCACAACTGAGGCCGAATTGCCTGGCGTTTTCTGAATGGCACAATTTAACTCTTGAAGATTCATGTGTATACTTCTGGGAAAACTGTCTACTTTTGGTAAAACTCTTAAAACACACAATGATAGTCCCAGAAATGATTAGAGACATGTAAGAAACAGTTTAAATACGGGTAAATAGAGCCGTTCTATCCTGATGGCCTAGTTCAATCACCGAGATTAGAGGTAGAAAACTCTCAAATGAAGAGAGTAATGATAATGTTTACAATTCCGGCTACTCTAGATGGTGTTTTTCCAAAGAAAGTGCTTCCAACATGAGGAATTTCTGTTTTTAAAGCTCAGAGTATGTGTATGAGGCTGATCAATGAAGAGAATACTGTTTGTATTTACAATTGAGGCTGAATTGCCTGGCATTTTCTTAATGACAAAGTTTACATCCTGAAGATTCATGTATCTACTTCTGGAAAAATGTCTAATTTTGGTAAAACTCTTAAAATACACTAGGATAGTCCGGGAAGTGACTAGAAACATGTAAGAAACACTTGAAATGCTGTATAATAGAGCCGTGCTATCTTTATGGCCTAGTTCAATGACTGAGATTAGAGGTAAAAAACTCTCAAGTGAGGAGAGTAAGGATGAAGTTTACAATTGCGGCTACTCTAGATGTTGTTTTTCCAAGGAAAGTGCTTTCAAACATTAAGAATTGCTGTTTATAAAGCTCAGAATATGTATGAAGCTGATAAATAAAGAGAATACTGTTTCTATTTACAGGTGATTCTAATTAGACTGGCGTTTTCTGAATGACTCAATTGAAACCTCGAAGATTGCTGTGTATACTTCTAGAAAAACTGTCTACTTTTGGTAAAACGCTTAACATACACCATGATAGTCGCGAGAAATGACTAGAAACATGTAAGAAACAGTTGAAATGCTGGTACATAGAGCCGTTCTATCTTTATGTTCATGTTCAATCACCGAGATTAGAGATAGAATGCTGCATAGTGATGAGAGTACAGATAATGTTTACAGTTCTGGCTACTTTAGATGATGTATTTCCGAAGAAAGTGCTTTCAAACATTAAGAATTTCCATTTAAAAAGCTGAGAATATGGGTATGAAGGTGAGAAATAAAGAGATGACTTTTTATATTCACAACTGAGGCCGAATTGCCTGGCGTTTTCTGAATGGCACAATTTAACTCTTGAAGATTCATGTGTATACTTCTGGGAAAACTGTCTACTTTTGGTAAAACTCTTAAAATACACAATGATAGTCCCAGAAATGATTAGAGACATGTAAGAAACAGTTTAAATACGGGTAAATAGAGCCGTTCTATCCTGATGGCCTAGATCAATCACCGAGGTTAGAGGTAGAAGACTCTCAAATGAAGAGAGTAATGATAATGTTTACAATTCCGGCTACTCTAGATGGTGTTTTTCCAAAGAAAGTGCTTCCAACATGAGGAATTTCTGTTTTTAAAGCTCAGAGTATCTGTATGAGGCTGATCAATGAAGAGAATACTGTTTGTATTTACAATTGAGGCTGAATTGCCTGGCATTTTCTTAATGGCAAAGTTTACATCCTGAAGATTCATGTATCTACTTCTGGAAAAATGTCTAATTTTGGTAAAACTCTTAAAATACACTAGGATAGTCCGGGAAGTGACTAGAAACATGTAAGAAACACTTGAAATGCTGTATAATAGAGCCGTGCTATCTTTATGGCCTAGTTCAATGACTGAGATTAGAGGTAAAAAACTCTCAAGTGAGGAGAGTAAGGATGAAGTTTACAATTGCGGCTACTCTAGATGTTGTTTTTCCAAGGAAAGTGCTTTCAAACTTTAAGAATTGCTGTTTATAAAGCTCAGAATATGTAGGAAGCTGATAAATAAAGAGAATACTGTTTCTATTTACAGGTGATTGTGATTAGACTGGCGTTTTCTGAATGACTCATTTGAAACCTTGAAGATTCCTGTGTATTCTTCTAGGAAAACTGTCTACTTTTGGTTAAACGCTTAACATACACCATGATAGTCCCGAGAAATGAATAGAAACATGTAAGAAACACTTGAAATACTGGTACATAGAGCCGTTCTATCTTTATGTTTATGTTCAATCACGGATATTAGACATAGAATGCTGCATAGTGACGAGAGTACAGATAATATTTACCATTCTGGCTACTTTAGATGACATATTTCCGAAGAATGTGCTTTAAAACATTAAGAATTGCTGTTTATAAAGCTCAGAATATGTAGGAAGCTGATAAATAAAGAGAATACTGTTTCTATTTACAGGTTATTGTGATTAGACTGGCGTTTTCTGAATGACTCAATTGAAACCTTGAAGATTGCTGTGTATACTTCTAGAAAAACTGTCTACTTTTGGTAAAACGCTTAACATACGCAATGATAGTCCCGAGAAATGATTAGAAACTTGTAAGAAACACTTGAAAGGCTGGTACATAGAGCCGTTCTATCTTTATGTTTATGTTCAATCACGGATATTAGAGATAGAATGCTGCATAGTGACGAGAGTACAGATAATGTTTACCATTCTGGCTACTTTAGATGACATATTTCCGAAGAATGTGCTTTCAAACATTAAGAATTGCTGTTTATAAAGCTCAGAATATGTAGGAAGCTGATAAATAAAGAGAATACTGTTTCTATTTACAGGTGATTGTGATTAGACTGGCGTTTTCTGAATGACTCATTTGAAACCTTGAAGATTCCTGTGTATTCTTCTAGGAAAACTGTCTACTTTTGGTTAAACGCTTAACATACACCATGATAGTCCCGAGAAATGATTAGAAACATGTAAGAAACACTTGAAATGCTGGTACATAGAGCCGTTCTATCTTTATGTTTATGTTCAATCACGGATATTAGACATAGAATGCTGCATAGTGACGAGAGTACAGATAATATTTACCATTCTGGCTACTTTAGATGACATATTTCCGAAGAATGTGCTTTAAAACATTAAGAATTGCTGTTTATAAAGCTCAGAATATGTAGGAAGCTGATAAATAAAGAGAATACTGTTTCTATTTACAGGTTATTGTGATTAGACTGGCGTTTTCTGAATGACTCAATTGAAACCTTGAAGATTGCTGTGTATACTTCTAGAAAAACTGTCTACTTTTGGTAAAACGCTTAACATACGCAATGATAGTCCCGAGAAATGATTAGAAACTTGTAAGAAACACTTGAAAGGCTGGTACATAGAGCCGTTCTATCTTTATGTTTATGTTCAATCACGGATATTAGAGATAGAATGCTGCATAGTGACGAGAGTACAGATAATGTTTACCATTCTGGCTACTTTAGATGACATATTTCCGAAGAATGTGCTTTCAAACATTAAGAATTGCTGTTTATAAAGCTCAGAATATGTAGGAAGCTGATAAATAAAGAGAATACTGTTTCTATTTACAGGTGATTGTGATTAGACTGGCGTTTTCTGAATGACTCATTTGAAACCTTGAAGATTCCTGTGAATTCTTCTAGGAAAACTGTCTACTTTTGGTTAAACGCTTAACATACACCATGATAGTCCCGAGAAATGATTAGAAACATGTAAGAAACACTTGAAATGCTGGTACATAGAGCCGTTCTTTCTTTATGTTCATGTTCAATCACGGAGATTAGAGATAGAATGCTGCATGGTGACGAGAGTACAGATAATGTTTACCATTCTGGCTACTTTAGATGATGTATTTCCGAAGAAAGTGCTTTCAAACATTAAGAATTTCTGTTTAAAAAGCTGAGAATATGGGTATGAAGCTGAGAAATGAAGAGAATACTTTTTATATTCACAACTGAGGCCGAATTGCCTGGCGTTTTCTGAATGGCACAATTTAACTCTTGAAGATTCATGTGTATACTTCTGGGAAAACTGTCTACTTTTGGTAAAACTCTTAAAACACACAATGATAGTCCCAGAAATGATTAGAGACATGTAAGAAACAGTTTAAATACGGGTAAATAGAGCCGTTCTATCCTGATGGCCTAGTTCAATCACCGAGATTAGAGGTAGAAAACTCTCAAATGAAGAGAGTAATGATAATGTTTACAATTCCGGCTACTCTAGATGGTGTTTTTCCAAAGAAAGTGCTTCCAACATGAGGAATTTCTGTTTTTAAAGCTCAGAGTATGTGTATGAGGCTGATCAATGAAGAGAATACTGTTTGTATTTACAATTGAGGCTGAATTGCCTGGCATTTTCTTAATGACAAAGTTTACATCCTGAAGATTCATGTATCTACTTCTGGAAAAATGTCTAATTTTGGTAAAACTCTTAAAATACACTAGGATAGTCCGGGAAGTGACTAGAAACATGTAAGAAACACTTGAAATGCTGTATAATAGAGCCGTGCTATCTTTATGGCCTAGTTCAATGACTGAGATTAGAGGTAAAAAACTCTCAAGTGAGGAGAGTAAGGATGAAGTTTACAATTGCGGCTACTCTAGATGTTGTTTTTCCAAGGAAAGTGCTTTCAAACATTAAGAATTGCTGTTTATAAAGCTCAGAATATGTATGAAGCTGATAAATAAAGAGAATACTGTTTCTATTTACAGGTGATTCTAATTAGACTGGCGTTTTCTGAATGACTCAATTGAAACCTGGAAGATTGCTGTGTATACTTCTAGAAAAACTGTCTACTTTTTGTAAAACGCTTAACATACACCATGATAGTCGCGAGAAATGACTAGAAACATGTAAGAAACAGTTGAAATGCTGGTACATAGAGCCGTTCTATCTTTATGTTCATGTTCAATCACGGAGATTAGAGATAGAATGCTGCATAGTGATGAGAGTACAGATAATGTTTACAGTTCTGGCTACTCTAGATGATGTATTTCCGAAGAAAGTGCTTTCAAACATTAAGAATTTCCGTGTAAAAAGCTGAGAATATGGGTATGAAGGTGAGAAATAAAGAGATTACTTTTTATATTCACAACTGAGGCCGAATTGCCTGGCGTTTTCTGAATGGCACAATTTAACTCTTGAAGATTCATGTGTATACTTCTGGGAAAACTGTCTACTTTTGGTAAAACTCTTAAAATACACAATGATAGTCCCAGAAATGATTAGAGACATGTAAGAAACAGTTTAAATACGGGTAAATAGAGCCGTTCTATCCTGATGGCCTAGATCAATCACCGAGGTTAGAGGTAGAAGACTCTCAAATGAAGAGAGTAATGATAATGTTTACAATTCCGGCTACTCTAGATGGTGTTTTTCCAAAGAAAGTGCTTCCAACATGAGGAATTTCTGTTTTTAAAGCTCAGAGTATGTGTATGAGGCTGATCAATGAAGAGAATACTGTTTGTATTTACAATTGAGGCTGAATTGCCTGGCATTTTCTTAATGGCAAAGTTTACATCCTGAAGATTCATGTATCTACTTCTGGAAAAATGTCTAATTTTGGTAAAACTCTTAAAATACACTAGGATAGTCCGGGAAGTGACTAGAAACATTTAAGAAACACTTGAAATGCTGTATAATAGAGCCGTGCTATCTTTATGGCCTAGTTCAATGACTGAGATTAGAGGTAAAAAACTCTCAAGTGAGGAGAGTAAGGATGAAGTTTACAATTGCGGCTACTCTAGATGTTGTTTTTCCAAGGAAAGTGCTTTCAAACATTAAGAATTGCTGTTTATAAAGCTCAGAATATGTATGAAGCTGATAAATAAAGAGAATACTGTTTCTATTTACAGGTGATTCTGATTAGACTGGCGTTTTCTGAATGACTCAATTGAAACCTTGAAGATTGCTGTGTATACTTCTAGAAAAACTGTCTACTTTTGGTAAAACGCTTAACATACGCAATGATAGTCCCGAGAAATGATTAGAAACTTGTAAGAAACACTTGAAAGGCTGGTACATAGAGCCGTTCTATCTTTATGTTTTTATTCAATCACGGATATTAGAGATAGAATGCTGCATAGTGACGAGAGTACAGATAATGTTTACCATTCTGGCTACTTTAGATGACATATTTCCGAAGAATGTGCTTTCAAACATTAAGAATTGCTGTTTATAAAGCTCAGAATATGTAGGAAGCTGATAAATAAAGAGAATACTGTTTCTATTTACAGGTGATTGTGATTAGACTGGTGTTTTCTGAATGACTCATTTGAAACCTTGAAGATTCCTGTGTATTCTTCTAGGAAAACTGTCTACTTTTGGTTAAACGCTTAACATACACCATGATAGTCCCGAGAAATGATTAGAAACATGTAAGAAACACTTGAAATGCTGGTACATAGAGCCGTTCTATCTTTATGTTTATGTTCAATCACGGATATTAGACATAGAATGCTGCATAGTGACGAGAGTACAGATAATATTTACCATTCTGGCTACTTTAGATGACATATTTCCGAAGAATGTGCTTTAAAACATTAAGAATTGCTGTTTATAAAGCTCAGAATATGTAGGAAGCTGATAAATAAAGAGAATACTGTTTCTATTTACAGGTTATTGTGATTAGACTGGCGTTTTCTGAATGACTCAATTGAAACCTTGAAGATTGCTGTGTATACTTCTAGAAAAACTGTCTACTTTTGGTAAAACGCTTAACATACGCAATGATAGTCCCGAGAAATGATTAGAAACTTGTAAGAAACACTTGAAAGGCTGGTACATAGAGCCGTTCTATCTTTATGTTTATGTTCAATCACGGATATTAGAGATAGAATGCTGCATAGTGACGAGAGTACAGATAATGTTTACCATTCTGGCTACTTTAGATGACATATTTCCGAAGAATGTGCTTTCAAACATTAAGAATTGCTGTTTATAAAGCTCAGAATATGTAGGAAGCTGATAAATAAAGAGAATACTGTTTCTATTTACAGGTGATTGTGATTAGACTGGCGTTTTCTGAATGACTCATTTGAAACCTTGAAGATTCCTGTGAATTCTTCTAGGAAAACTGTCTACTTTTGGTTAAACGCTTAACATACACCATGATAGTCCCGAGAAATGATTAGAAACATGTAAGAAACACTTGAAATGCTGGTACATAGAGCCGTTCTTTCTTTATGTTCATGTTCAATCACGGAGATTAGAGATAGAATGCTGCATGGTGACGAGAGTACAGATAATGTTTACCATTCTGGCTACTTTAGATGATGTATTTCCGAAGAAAGTGCTTTCAAACATTAAGAATTTCTGTTTAAAAAGCTGAGAATATGGGTATGAAGCTGAGAAATGAAGAGAATACTTTTTATATTCACAACTGAGGCCGAATTGCCTGGCGTTTTCTGAATGGCACAATTTAACTCTTGAAGATTCATGTGTATACTTCTGGGAAAACTGTCTACTTTTGGTAAAACTCTTAAAACACACAATGATAGTCCCAGAAATGATTAGAGACATGTAAGAAACAGTTTAAATACGGGTAAATAGAGCCGTTCTATCCTGATGGCCTAGTTCAATCACCGAGATTAGAGGTAGAAAACTCTCAAATGAAGAGAGTAATGATAATGTTTACAATTCCGGCTACTCTAGATGGTGTTTTTCCAAAGAAAGTGCTTCCAACATGAGGAATTTCTGTTTTTAAAGCTCAGAGTATGTGTATGAGGCTGATCAATGAAGAGAATACTGTTTGTATTTACAATTGAGGCTGAATTGCCTGGCATTTTCTTAATGACAAAGTTTACATCCTGAAGATTCATGTATCTACTTCTGGAAAAATGTCTAATTTTGGTAAAACTCTTAAAATACACTAGGATAGTCCGGGAAGTGACTAGAAACATGTAAGAAACACTTGAAATGCTGTATAATAGAGCCGTGCTATCTTTATGGCCTAGTTCAATGACTGAGATTAGAGGTAAAAAACTCTCAAGTGAGGAGAGTAAGGATGAAGTTTACAATTGCGGCTACTCTAGATGTTGTTTTTCCAAGGAAAGTGCTTTCAAACATTAAGAATTGCTGTTTATAAAGCTCAGAATATGTATGAAGCTTATAAATAAAGAGAATACTGTTTCTATTTACAGGTGATTCTAATTAGACTGGCTTTTCTGAATGACTCAATTGAAACCTGGATGATTGCTGTGTATACTTCTAGAAAAACTGTCTACTTTTGGTAAAACGCTTAACATACACCATGATAGTCGCGAGAAATGACTAGAAACATGTAAGAAACAGTTGAAATGCTGGTACATAGAGCCGTTCTATCTTTATGTTCATGTTCAATCACGGAGATTAGAGATAGAATGCTGCATAGTGATGAGAGTACAGATAATGTTTACAGTTCTGGCTACTCTAGATGATGTATTTCCGAAGAAAGTGCTTTCAAACATTAAGAATTTCCGTTTAAAAAGCTGAGAATATGGGTATGAAGGTGAGAAATAAAGAGATTACTTTTTATATTCACAACTGAGGCCGAATTGCCTGGCGTTTTCTGAATGGCACAATTTAACTCTTGAAGATTCATGTGTATACTTCTGGGAAAACTGTCTACTTTTGGTAAAACTCTTAAAATACACAATGATAGTCCCAGAAATGATTAGAAACATGTAAGAAACAGTTTAAATACGGGTAAATAGAGCCGTTCTATCCTGATGGCCTAGATCAATCACCGAGGTTAGAGGTAGAAGACTCTCAAATGAAGAGAGTAATGATAATGTTTACAATTCCGGCTACTCTAGATGGTGTTTTTCCAAAGAAAGTGCTTCCAACATGAGGAATTTCTGTTTTTAAAGCTCAGAGTATCTGTATGAGGCTGATCAATGAAGAGAATACTGTTTGTATTTACAATTGAGGATGAATTGCCTGGCATTTTCTTAATGACAAAGTTTACATCCTGAAGATTCATGTATCTACTTCTGGAAAAATGTCTAATTTTGGTAAAACTCTTAAAATACACTAGGATAGTCCGGAAAGTGACTAGAAACATGTAAGAAACACTTGAAATGCTGTATAATAGAGCCGTGCTATCTTTATGGCCTAGTTCAATGACTGAGATTAGAGGTAAAAAACTCTCAAGTGAGGAGAGTAAGGATGAAGTTTACAATTGCGGCTACTCTAGATGTTGTTTTTCCAAGGAAAGTGCTTTCAAACATTAAGAATTGCTGTTTATAAAGCTCAGAATATGTATGAAGCTGATAAATAAAGAGAATACTGTTTCTATTTACAGGTGATTCTAATTAGACTGGCGTTTTCTGAATGACTCAATTGAAACCTGGAAGATTGCTGTGTATACTTCTAGAAAAACTGTCTACTTTTTGTAAAACGCTTAACATACACCATGATAGTCGCGAGAAATGACTAGAAACATGTAAGAAACAGTTGAAATGCTGGTACATAGAGCCGTTCTATCTTTATGTTCATGTTCAATCACGGAGATTAGAGATAGAATGCTGCATAGTGATGAGAGTACATATAATGTTTACAGTTCTGGCTACTCTAGATGATGTATTTCCGAAGAAAGTGCTTTCAAACATTAAGAATTTCCGTTTAAAAAGCTGAGAATATGGGTATGAAGGTGAGAAATAAAGAGATTACTTTTTATATTCACAACTGAAGCCGAATTGCCTGGCGTTTTCTGAATGGCACAATTTAACTCTTGAAGATTCATGTGTATACTTCTGGGAAAACTGTCTACTTTTGGTAAAACTCTTAAAATACACAATGATAGTCCCAGAAATGATTAGAGACATGTAAGAAACAGTTTAAATACGGGTAAATAGAGCCGTTCTATCCTGATGGCCTAGATCAATCACCGAGGTTAGAGGTAGAAGACTCTCAAATGAAGAGAGTAATGATAATGTTTACAATTCCGGCTACTCTAGATGGTGTTTTTCCAAAGAAAGTGCTTCCAACATGAGGAATTTCTGTTTTTAAAGCTCAGAGTATGTGTATGAGGCTGATCAATGAAGAGAATACTGTTTGTATTTACAATTGAGGCTGAATTGCCTGGCATTTTCTTAATGGCAAAGTTTACATCCTGAAGATTCATGTATCTACTTCTGGAAAAATGTCTAATTTTGGTAAAACTCTTAAAATACACTAGGATAGTCCGGGAAGTGACTAGAAACATTTAAGAAACACTTGAAATGCTGTATAATAGAGCCGTGCTATCTTTATGGCCTAGTTCAATGACTGAGATTAGAGGTAAAAAACTCTCAAGTGAGGAGAGTAAGGATGAAGTTTACAATTGCGGCTACTCTAGATGTTGTTTTTCCAAGGAAAGTGCTTTCAAACATTAAGAATTGCTGTTTATAAAGCTCAGAATATGTATGAAGCTGATAAATAAAGAGAATACTGTTTCTATTTACAGGTGATTCTGATTAGACTGGCGTTTTCTGAATGACTCAATTGAAACCTTGAAGATTGCTGTGTATACTTCTAGAAAAACTGTCTACTTTTGGTAAAACGCTTAACATACGCAATGATAGTCCCGAGAAATGATTAGAAACTTGTAAGAAACACTTGAAAGGCTGGTCCATAGAGCCGTTCTATCTTTATGTTTTTATTCAATCACGGATATTAGAGATAGAATGCTGCATAGTGACGAGAGTACAGATAATGTTTACCATTCTGGCTACTTTAGATGACATATTTCCGAAGAATGTGCTTTCAAACATTAAGAATTGCTGTTTATAAAGCTCAGAATATGTAGGAAGCTGATAAATAAAGAGAATACTGTTTCTATTTACAGGTGATTGTGATTAGACTGGCGTTTTCTGAATGACTCATTTGAAACCTTGAAGATTCCTGTGTATTCTTCTAGGAAAACTGTCTACTTTTGGTTAAACGCTTAACATACACCATGATAGTCCCGAGAAATGATTAGAAACATGTAAGAAACACTTGAAATGCTGGTACATAGAGCCGTTCTATCTTTATGTTTATGTTCAATCACGGATATTAGACATAGAATGCTGCATAGTGACGAGAGCACAGATAATATTTACCATTCTGGCTACTTTAGATGACATATTTCCGAAGAATGTGCTTTAAAACATTAAGAATTGCTGTTTATAAAGCTCAGAATATGTAGGAAGCTGATAAATAAAGAGAATACTGTTTCTATTTACAGGTTATTGTGATTAGACTGGCGTTTTCTGAATGACTCAATTGAAACCTTGAAGATTGCTGTGTATACTTCTAGAAAAACTGTCTACTTTTGGTAAAACGCTTAACATACGCAATGATAGTCCCGAGAAATGATTAGAAACTTGTAAGAAACACTTGAAAGGCTGGTACATAGAGCCGTTCTATCTTTATGTTTATGTTCAATCACGGATATTAGACATAGAATGCTGCATAGTGACGAGAGTACAGATAATGTTTACCATTCTGGCTACTTTAGATGACATATTTCCGAAGAATGTGCTTTCAAACATTAAGAATTGCTGTTTATAAAGCTCAGAATATGTAGGAAGCTGATAAATAAAGAGAATACTGTTTCTATTTACAGGTGATTGTGATTAGACTGGCGTTTTCTGAATGACTCATTTGAAACCTTGAAGATTCCTGTGAATTCTTCTAGGAAAACTGTCTACTTTTGGTTAAACGCTTAACATACACCATGATAGTCCCGAGAAATGATTAGAAACATGTAAGAAACACTTGAAATGCTGGTACATAGAGCCGTTCTTTCTTTATGTTCATGTTCAATCACGGAGATTAGAGATAGAATGCTGCATGGTGACGAGAGTACAGATAATGTTTACCATTCTGGCTACTTTAGATGATGTATTTCCGAAGAAAGTGCTTTCAAACATTAAGAATTTCTGTTTAAAAAGCTGAGAATATGGGTATGAAGCTGAGAAATGAACAGAATACTTTTTATATTCACAACTGAGGCCGAATTGCCTGGCGTTTTCTGAATGGCACAATTTAACTCTTGAAGATTCATGTGTATACTTCTGGGAAAACTGTCTACTTTTGGTAAAACTCTTAAAACACACAATGATAGTCCCAGAAATGATTAGAGACATGTAAGAAACAGTTCAAATACGGGTAAATAGAGCCGTTCTATCCTGATGGCCTAGTTCAATCACCGAGATTAGAGGTAGAAAACTCTCAAATGAAGAGAGTAATGATAATGTTTACAATTCCGGCTACTCTAGATGGTGTTTTTCCAAAGAAAGTGCTTCCAACATGAGGAATTTCTGTTTTTAAAGCTCAGAGTATGTGTATGAGGCTGATCAATGAAGAGAATACTGTTTGTATTTACAATTGAGGCTGAATTGCCTGGCATTTTCTTAATGACAAAGTTTACATCCTGAAGATTCATGTATCTACTTCTGGAAAAATGTCTAATTTTGGTAAAACTCTTAAAATACACTAGGATAGTCCGGGAAGTGACTAGAAACATTTAAGAAACACTTGAAATGCTGTATAATAGAGCCGTGCTATCTTTATGGCCTAGTTCAATGACTGAGATTAGAGGTAAAAAATTCTCAAGTGAGGAGAGTAAGGATGAAGTTTACAATTGCGGCTACTCTAGATGTTGTTTTTCCAAGGAAAGTGCTTTCAAACATTAAGAATTGCTGTTTATAAAGCTCAGAATATGTATGAAGCTGATAAATAAAGAGAATACTGTTTCTATTTACAGGTGATTCTGATTAGACTGGCGTTTTCTGAATGACTCAATTGAAACCTTGAAGATTGCTGTGTATACTTCTAGAAAAACTGTCTACTTTTGGTAAAACGCTTAACATACGCAATGATAGTCCCGAGAAATGATTAGAAACTTGTAAGAAACACTTGAAAGGCTGGTACATAGAGCCGTTCTATCTTTATGTTTTTATTCAATCACGGATATTAGAGATAGAATGCTGCATAGTGACGAGAGTACAGATAATGTTTACCATTCTGGCTACTTTAGATGACATATTTCCGAAGAATGTGCTTTCAAACATTAAGAATTGCTGTTTATAAAGCTCAGAATATGTAGGAAGCTGATAAATAAAGAGAATACTGTTTCTATTTACAGGTGATTGTGATTAGACTGGCGTTTTCTGAATGACTCATTTGAAACCTTGAAGATTCCTGTGTATTCTTCTAGGAAAACTGTCTACTTTTGGTTAAACGCTTAACATACACCATGATAGTCCCGAGAAATGATTAGAAACATGTAAGAAACACTTGAAATGCTGGTACATAGAGCCGTTCTATCTTTATGTTTATGTTCAATCACGGATATTAGACATAGAATGCTGCATAGTGACGAGAGTACAGATAATATTTACCATTCTGGCTACTTTAGATGACATATTTCCGAAGAATGTGCTTTAAAACATTAAGAATTGCTGTTTATAAAGCTCAGAATATGTAGGAAGCTGATAAATAAAGAGAATACTGTTTCTATTTACAGGTGATTGTGATTAGACTGGCGTTTTCTGAACGACTCAATTGAAACCTTGAAGATTGCTGTGTATACTTCTAGAAAAACTGTCTACTTTTGGTAAAACGCTTAACATACGCAATGATAGTCCCGAGAAATGATTAGAAACTTGTAAGAAACACTTGAAAGGCTGGTACATAGAGCCGTTCTATCTTTATGTTTATGTTCAATCACGGATATTAGAGATAGAATGCTGCATAGTGACGAGAGTACAGATAATGTTTACCATTCTGGCTACTTTAGATGACATATTTCCGAAGAATGTGCTTTCAAACATTAAGAATTGCTGTTTATAAAGCTCAGAATATGTAGGAAGCTGATAAATAAAGAGAATACTGTTTCTATTTACAGGTGATTGTGATTAGACTGGCGTTTTCTGAATGACTCATTTGAAACCTTGAAGATTCCTGTGAATTCTTCTAGGAAAACTGTCTACTTTTGGTTAAACGCTTAACATACACCATGATAGTCCCGAGAAATGATTAGAAACATGTAAGAAACACTTGAAATGCTGGTACATAGAGCCGTTCTTTCTTTATGTTCATGTTCAATCACGGAGATTAGAGATAGAATGCTGCATGGTGACGAGAGTACAGATAATGTTTACCATTCTGGCTACTTTAGATGATGTATTTCCGAAGAAAGTGCTTTCAAACATTAAGAATTTCTGTTTAAAAAGCTGAGAATATGGGTATGAAGCTGAGAAATGAAGAGAATACTTTTTATATTCACAACTGAGGCCGAATTGCCTGGCGTTTTCTGAATGGCACAATTTAACTCTTGAAGATTCATGTGTATACTTCTGGGAAAACTGTCTACTTTTGGTAAAACTCTTAAAACACACAATGATAGTCCCAGAAATGATTAGAGACATGTAAGAAACAGTTTAAATACGGGTAAATAGAGCCGTTCTATCCTGATGGCCTAGTTCAATCACCGAGATTAGAGGTAGAAAACTCTCAAATGAAGAGAGTAATGATAATGTTTACAATTCCGGCTACTCTAGATGGTGTTTTTCCAAAGAAAGTGCTTCCAACATGAGGAATTTCTGTTTTAAAGCTCAGAGTATGTGTATGAGGCTGATCAATGAAGAGAATACTGTTTGTATTTACAATTGAGGCTGAATTGCATGGCATTTTCTTAATGACAAAGTTTACATCCTGAAGATTCATGTATCTACTTCTGGAAAAATGTCTAATTTTGGTAAAACTCTTAAAATACACTAGGATAGTCCGGGTAGTGACTAGAAACATGTAAGAAACACTTGAAATGTTGTATAATAGAGCCGTGCTATCTTTATGGCCTAGTTCAATGACTGAGATTAGAGGTAAAAAACTCTCAAGTGAGGAGAGTAAGGATGAAGTTTACAATTGCGGCTACTCTAGATGTTGTTTGTCCAAGGAAAGTGCTTTCAAACATTAAGAATTGCTGTTTATAAAGCTCAGAATATGTATGAAGCTGATAAATAAAGAGAATACTGTTTCTATTTACAGGTGATTCTAATTAGACTGGCGTTTTCTGAATGACTCAATTGAAACCTGGAAGATTGCTGTGTATACTTCTAGAAAAACTGTCTACTTTTGGTAAAACGCTTAACATACACCATGATAGTCGCGAGAAATGACTAGAAACATGTAAGAAACAGTTGAAATGCTGGTACATAGAGCCGTTCTATCTTTATGTTCATGTTCAATCACGGAGATTAGAGATAGAATGCTGCATAGTGATGAGAGTACAGATAATGTTTACAGTTCTGGCTACTTTAGATGATGTATTTCCGAAGAAAGTGGTTTCAAACATTAAGAATTTCCGTGTAAAAAGCTGAGAATATGGGTATGAAGGTGAGAAATAAAGAGATTACTTTTTATATTCACAACTGAGGCCGAATTGCCTGGCGTTTTCTGAATGGCACAATTTAACTCTTGAAGATTCATGTGTATACTTCTGGGAAAACTGTCTACTTTTGGTAAAACTCTTAAAACACACAATGATAGTCCCAGAAATGATTAGAGACATGTAAGAAACAGTTTAAATACGGGTAAATAGAGCCGTTCTATCCTGATGGCCTAGTTCAATCACCGAGATTAGAGGTAGAAGACTCTCAAATGAAGAGAGTAATGATAATGTTTACAATTCCGGCTACTCTAGATGGTGTTTTTCCAAAGAAAGTGCTTCCAACATGAGGAATTTCTGTTTTTAAAGCTCAGAGTATGTGTATGAGGCTGATCAATGAAGAGAATACTGTTTGTATTTACAATTGAGGCTGAATTGCCTGGCATTTTCTTAATGACAAAGTTTACATCCTGAAGATTCATATATCTACTTCTGGAAAAATGTCTAATTTTGGTAAAACTCTTAAAATACACTAGGATAGTCCGGGAAGTGACTAGAAACATGTAAGAAACACTTGAAATGCTGTATAATAGAGCCGTGCTATCTTTATGGCCTAGTTCAATGACTGAGATTAGAGGTAAAAAACTCTCAAGTGAGGAGAGTAAGGATGAAGTTTACAATTGCGGCTACTCTAGATGTTGTTTTTCCAAGGAAAGTGCTTTCAAACATTAAGAATTGCTGTTTATAAAGCTCAGAATATGTATGAAGCTGATAAATAAAGAGAATACTGTTTCTATTTACAGGTGATTCTGATTAGACTGGTGTTTTCTGAATGACTCAATTGAAACCTTGAAGATTGCTGTGTATACTTCTAGAAAAACTGTCTACTTTTGGTAAAACGCTTAACATACGCAATGATAGTCCCGAGAAATGATTAGAAACTTGTAAGAAACACTTGAAAGGCTGGTACATAGAGCCGTTCTATCTTTATGTTTTTATTCAATCACGGATATTAGAGATAGAATGCTGCATAGTGACGAGAGTACAGATAATGTTTACCATTCTGGCTACTTTAGATGACATATTTCTGAAGAATGTGCTTTCAAACATTAAGAATTGCTGTTTATAAAGCTCAGAATATGTAGGAAGCTGATAAATAAAGAGAATACTGTTTCTATTTACAGGTGATTGTGATTAGACTGGCGTTTTCTGAATGACTCATTTGAAACCTTGAAGATTCCTGTGTATTCTTCTAGGAAAACTGTCTACTTTTGGTTAAACGCTTAACATACACCATGATAGTCCCGAGAAATGATTAGAAACATGTAAGAAACACTTGAAATGCTGGTACATAGAGCCGTTCTATCTTTATGTTTATGTTCAATCACGGATATTAGACATAGAATGCTGCATAGTGACGAGAGTACAGATAATATTTACCATTCTGGCTACTTTAGATGACATATTTCCGAAGAATGTGCTTTCAAACATTAAGAATTGCTGTTTATAAAGCTCAGAATATGTAGGAAGCTGATAAATAAAGAGAATACTGTTTCTATTTACAGGTGATTCTGATTAGACTGGCGTTTTCTGAATGACTCAATTGAAACCTTGAAGATTGCTGTGTATACTTCTAGAAAAACTGTCTACTTTTGGTAAAACGCTTAACATACGCAATGATAGTCCCGAGAAATGATTAGAAACTTGTAAGAAACACTTGAAAGGCTGGTACATAGAGCCGTTCTATCTTTATGTTTATGTTCAATCACGGATATTAGAGATAGAAGGTTGCATAGTGACGAGAGTACAGATAATGTTTACCATTCTGGCTACTTTAGATGACATATTTCCGAAGAATGTGCTTTCAAACATTAAGAATTGCTGTTTATAAAGCTCAGAATATGTAGGAAGCTGATAAATAAAGAGAATACTGTTTCTATTTACAGGTGATTGTGATTAGACTGGCGTTTTCTGAATGACTCATTTGAAACCTTGAAGATTCCTGTGAATTCTTCTAGGAAAACTGTCTACTTTTGGTTAAACGCTTAACATACACCATGATAGTCCCGAGAAATGATTAGAAACATGTAAGAAACACTTGAAATGCTGGTACATAGAGCCGTTCTTTCTTTATGTTCATGTTCAATCACGGAGATTAGAGATAGAATGCTGCATGGTGACGAGAGTACAGATAATGTTTACCATTCTGGCTACTTTAGATGATGTATTTCCGAAGAAAGTGCTTTCAAACATTAAGAATTTCTGTTTAAAAAGCTGAGAATATGGGTATGAAGCTGAGAAATGAAGAGAATACTTTTTATATTCACAACTGAGGCCGAATTGCCTGGCGTTTTCTGAATGGCACAATTTAACTCTTGAAGATTCATGTGTATACTTCTGGGAAAACTGTCTACTTTTGGTAAAACTCTTAAAACACACAATGATAGTCCCAGAAATGATTAGAGACATGTAAGAAACAGTTTAAATACGGGTAAATAGAGCCGTTCTATCCTGATGGCCTAGTTCAATCACCGAGATTAGAGGTAGAAAACTCTCAAATGAAGAGAGTAATGATAATGTTTACAATTCCGGCTACTCTAGATGGTGTTTTTCCAAAGAAAGTGCTTCCAACATGAGGAATTTCTGTTTTTAAAGCTCAGAGTATGTGTATGAGGCTGATCAATGAAGAGAATACTGTTTGTATTTACAATTGAGGCTGAATTGCCTGGCATTTTCTTAATGACAAAGTTTACATCCTGAAGATTCATGTATCTACTTCTGGAAAAATGTCTAATTTTGGTAAAACTCTTAAAATACACTAGGATAGTCCGGGAAGTGACTAGAAACATGTAAGAAACACTTGAAATGCTGTATAATAGAGCCGTGCTATCTTTATGGCCTAGTTCAATGACTGAGATTAGAGGTAAAAAACTCTCAAGTGAGGAGAGTAAGGATGAAGTTTACAATTGTGGCTACTCTAGATGTTGTTTTTCCAAGGAAAGTGCTTTCAAACATTAAGAATTGCTGTTTATAAAGCTCAGAATATGTATGAAGCTGATAAATAAAGAGAATACTGTTTCTATTTACAGGTGATTCTAATTAGACTGGCGTTTTCTGAATGACTCAATTGAAACCTGGAAGATTGCTGTGTATACTTCTAGAAAAACTGTCTACTTTTGGTAAAACGCTTAACATACACCATGATAGTCGCGAGAAATGACTAGAAACATGTAAGAAACAGTTGAAATGCTGGTACATAGAGCCGTTCTATCTTTATGTTCATGTTCAATCACGGAGATTAGAGATAGAATGCTGCATAGTGATGAGAGTACAGATAATGTTTACAGTTCTGGCTACTTTAGATGATGTATTTCCGAAGAAAGTGCTTTCAAACATTAAGAATTTCCGTTTAAAAAGCTGAGAATATGGGTATGAAGGTGAGAAATAAAGAGATTACTTTTTATATTCACAACTGAGGCCGAATTGCCTGGCGTTTTCTGAATGGCACAATTTAACTCTTGAAGATTCATGTGTATACTTCTGGGAAAACTGTCTACTTTTGGTAAAACTCTTAAAATACACAATGATAGTCCCAGAAATGATTAGAGACATGTAAGAAACAGTTTAAATACGGGTAAATAGAGCCGTTCTATCCTGATGGCCTACATCAATCACCGAGGGTAGAGGTAGAAGACTCTCAAATGAAGAGAGTAATGATAATGTTTACAATTCCGGCTACTCTAGATGGTGTTTTTCCAAAGAAAGTGCTTCCAACATGAGGAATTTCTGTTTTTAAAGCTCAGAGTATCTGTATGAGGCTGATCAATGAAGAGAATACTGTTTGTATTTACAATTGAGGCTGAATTGCCTGGCATTTTCTTAATGGCAAAGTTTACATCCTGAAGATTCATGTATCTACTTCTGGAAAAATGTCTAATTTTGGTAAAACTCTTAAAATACACTAGGATAGTCGGGGAAGTGACTAGAAACATTTAAGAAACACTTGAAATGCTGTATAATAGAGCCGTGCTATCTTTATGGCCTAGTTCAATGACTGAGATTAGAGGTAAAAAACTCTCAAGTGAGGAGAGTAAGGATGAAGTTTACAATTGCGGCTACTCTAGATGTTGTTTTTCCAAGGAAAGTGCTTTCAAACATTAAGAATTGCTGTTTATAAAGCTCAGAATATGTATGAAGCTGATAAATAAAGAGAATACTGTTTCTATTTACAGGTGATTCTGATTAGACTGGCGTTTTCTGAATGACTCAATTGAAACCTGGAAGATTGCTGTGTATACTTCTAGAAAAACTGTCTACTTTTGGTAAAACGCTTAACATACGCAATGATAGTCCCGAGAAATGATTAGAAACTTGTAAGAAACACTTGAAAGGCTGGTACATAGAGCCGTTCTATCTTTATGTTTATGTTCAATCACGGATATTAGAGATAGAATGCTGCATAGTGACGAGAGTACAGATAATGTTTACCATTCTGGCTACTTTAGATGACATATTTCCGAAGAATGTGCTTTCAAACATTAAGAATTGCTGTTTATAAAGCGCAGAATATGTAGGAAGCTGATAAATAAGGAGAATACTGTTTCTATTTACAGGTGATTGTGATTAGACTGGCGTTTTCTGAATGACTCATTTGAAACCTTGAAGATTCCTGTGAATTCTTCTAGGAAAACTGTCTACTTTTGGTTAAACGCTTAACATACACCATGATAGTCCCGAGAAATGATTAGAAACATGTAAGAAACACTTGAAATGCTGGTACATAGAGCCGTTCTTTCTTTATGTTCATGTTCAATCACGGAGATTAGAGATAGAATGCTGCATGGTGACGAGAGTACAGATAATGTTTACCATTCTGGCTACTTTAGATGATGTATTTCCGAAGAAAGTGCTTTCAAACATTAAGAATTTCTGTTTAAAAAGCTGAGAATATGGGTATGAAGCTGAGAAATGAAGAGAATACTTTTTATATTCACAACTGAGGCCGAATTGCCTGGCGTTTTCTGAATGGCACAATTTAACTCTTGAAGATTCATGTGTATACTTCTGGGAAAACTGTCTACTTTTGGTAAAACTCTTAAAACACACAATGATAGTCCCAGAAATGATTAGAGACATGTAAGAAACAGTTTAAATACGGGTAAATAGAGCCGTTCTATCCTGATGGCCTAGTTCAATCACCCAGATTAGAGGTAGAAGACTCTCAAATGAAGAGAGTAATGATAATGTTTACAATTCCGGCTACTCTAGATGGTGTTTTTCCAAAGAAAGTGCTTCCAACATGAGGAATTTCTGTTTTTAAAGCTCAGAGTATGTGTATGAGGCTGATCAATGAAGAGAATACTGTTTGTATTTACAATTGAGGCTGAATTGCCTGGCATTTTCTTAATGACAAAGTTTACATCCTGAAGATTCATATATCTACTTCTGGAAAAATGTCTAATTTTGGTAAAACTCTTAAAATACACTAGGATAGTCCGGGAAGTGACTAGAAACATGTAAGAAACACTTGAAATGCTGTATAATAGAGCCGTGCTATCTTTATGGTCTAGTTCAATGACTGAGATTAGAGGTAAAAAACTCTCAAGTGAGGAGAGTAAGGATGAAGTTTACAATTGCGGCTACTCTAGATGTTGTTTTTCCAAGGAAAGTGCTTTCAAACATTAAGAATTGCTGTTTATAAAGCTCAGAATATGTAGGAAGCTGATAAATAAAGAGAATACTGTTTCTATTTACAGGTGATTGTGATTACCCTGGCGTTTTCTGAATGACTCATTTGAAACCTTGAAGATTCCTGTGTATTCTTCTAGGAAAACTGTCTACTTTTGGTTAAACGCTTAACATACACCATGATAGTCCCGAGAAATGAATAGAAACATGTAAGAAACACTTGAAATGCTGGTACATAGAGCCGTTCTATCTTTATGTTTATGTTCAATCACGGATATTAGACATAGAATGCTGCATAGTGATGAGAGTACAGATAATATTTACCATTCTGGCTACTTTAGATGACATATTTCCGAAGAATGTGCTTTAAAACATTAAGAATTGCTGTTTATAAAGCTCAGAATATGTAGGAAGCTGATAAATAAAGAGAATACTGTTTCTATTTACAGGTTATTGTGATTAGACTGGCGTTTTCTGAATGACTCAATTGAAACCTTGAAGATTGCTGTGTATACTTCTAGAAAAACTGTCTACTTTTGGTAAAACGCTTAACATACGCAATGATAGTCCCGAGAAATGATTAGAAACTTGTAAGAAACACTTGAAAGGCTGGTACATAGAGCCGTTCTATCTTTATGTTTATGTTCAATCACGGATATTAGAGATAGAATGCTGCATAGTGACGAGAGTACAGATAATGTTTACCATTCTGGCTACTTTAGATGACATATTTCCGAAGAATGTGCTTTCAAACATTAAGAATTGCTGTTTATAAAGCTCAGAATATGTAGGAAGCTGATAAATAAAGAGAATACTGTTTCTATTTACAGGTGATTGTGATTAGACTGGCGTTTTCTGAATGACTCATTTGAAACCTTGAAGATTCCTGTGTATTCTTCTAGGAAAACTGTCTACTTTTGGTTAAACGCTTAACATACACCATGATAGTCCCGAGAAATGATTAGAAACATGTAAGAAACACTTGAAATGCTGGTACATAGAGCCGTTCTATCTTTATGTTTATGTTCAATCACGGATATTAGACATAGAATGCTGCATAGTGACGAGAGTACAGATAATATTTACCATTCTGGCTACTTTAGATGACATATTTCCGAAGAATGTGCTTTAAAACATTAAGAATTGCTGTTTATAAAGCTCAGAATATGTAGGAAGCTGATAAATAAAGAGAATACTGTTTCTATTTACAGGTGATTCTGATTAGACTGGCGTTTTCTGAATGACTCAATTGAAACCTTGAAGATTGCTGTGTATACTTCTAGAAAAACTGTCTACTTTTGGTAAAACGCTTAACATACGCAATGATAGTCCCGAGAAATGATTAGAAACTTGTAAGAAACACTTGAAATGCTGGTACATAGAGCCGTTCTTTCTTTATGTTCATGTTCAATCACGGAGATTAGAGATAGAATGCTGCATGGTGACGAGAGTACAGATAATGTTTACCATTCTGGCTACTTTAGATGATGTATTTCCGAAGAAAGTGCTTTCAAACATTAAGAATTTCTGTTTAAAAAGCTGAGAATATGGGTATGAAGCTGAGAAATGAAGAGAATACTTTTTATATTCACAACTGAGGCCGAATTGCCTGGCGTTTTCTGAATGGCACAATTTAACTCTTGAAGATTCATGTGTATACTTCTGGGAAAACTGTCTACTTTTGGTAAAACTCTTAAAACACACAATGATAGTCCCAGAAATGATTAGAGACATGTAAGAAACAGTTTAAATACGGGTAAATAGAGCCGTTCTATCCTGATGGCCTAGTTCAATCACCCAGATTAGAGGTAGAAGACTCTCAAATGAAGAGAGTAATGATAATGTTTACAATTCCGGCTACTCTAGATGGTGTTTTTCCAAAGAAAGTGCTTCCAACATGAGGAATTTCTGTTTTTAAAGCTCAGAGTATGTGTATGAGGCTGATCAATGAAGAGAATACTGTTTGTATTTACAATTGAGGCTGAATTGCCTGGCATTTTCTTAATGACAAAGTTTACATCCTGAAGATTCATATATCTACTTCTGGAAAAATGTCTAATTTTGGTAAAACTCTTAAAATACACTAGGATAGTCCGGGAAGTGACTAGAAACATGTAAGAAACACTTGAAATGCTGTATAATAGAGCCGTGCTATCTTTATGGTCTAGTTCAATGACTGAGATTAGAGGTAAAAAACTCTCAAGTGAGGAGAGTAAGGATGAAGTTTACAATTGCGGCTACTCTAGATGTTGTTTTTCCAAGGAAAGTGCTTTCAAACATTAAGAATTGCTGTTTATAAAGCTCAGAATATGTAGGAAGCTGATAAATAAAGAGAATACTGTTTCTATTTACAGGTGATTGTGATTACACTGGCGTTTTCTGAATGACTCATTTGAAACCTTGAAGATTCCTGTGTATTCTTCTAGGAAAACTGTCTACTTTTGGTTAAACGCTTAACATACACCATGATAGTCCCGAGAAATGAATAGAAACATGTAAGAAACACTTGAAATGCTGGTACATAGAGCCGTTCTATCTTTATGTTTATGTTCAATCACGGATATTAGACATAGAATGCTGCATAGTGACGAGAGTACAGATAATATTTACCATTCTGGCTACTTTAGATGACATATTTCCGAAGAATGTGCTTTAAAACATTAAGAATTGCTGTTTATAAAGCTCAGAATATGTAGGAAGCTGATAAATAAAGAGAATACTGTTTCTATTTACAGGTTATTGTGATTAGACTGGCGTTTTCTGAATGACTCAATTGAAACCTTGAAGATTGCTGTGTATACTTCTAGAAAAACTGTCTACTTTTGGTAAAACGCTTAACATACGCAATGATAGTCCCGAGAAATGATTAGAAACTTGTAAGAAACACTTGAAAGGCTGGTACATAGAGCCGTTCTATCTTTATGTTTATGTTCAATCACGGATATTAGAGATAGAATGCTGCATAGTGACGAGAGTACAGATAATGTTTACCATTCTGGCTACTTTAGATGACATATTTCCGAAGAATGTGCTTTCAAACATTAAGAATTGCTGTTTATAAAGCTCAGAATATGTAGGAAGCTGATAAATAAAGAGAATACTGTTTCTATTTACAGGTGATTGTGATTAGACTGGCGTTTTCTGAATGACTCATTTGAAACCTTGAAGATTCCTGTGTATTCTTCTAGGAAAACTGTCTACTTTTGGTTAAACGCTTAACATACACCATGATAGTCCCGAGAAATGATTAGAAACATGTAAGAAACACTTGAAATGCTGGTACATAGAGCCGTTCTATCTTTATGTTTATGTTCAATCACGGATATTAGACATAGAATGCTGCATAGTGACGAGAGTACAGATAATATTTACCATTCTGGCTACTTTAGATGACATATTTCCGAAGAATGTGCTTTAAAACATTAAGAATTGCTGTTTATAAAGCTCAGAATATGTAGGAAGCTGATAAATAAAGAGAATACTGTTTCTATTTACAGGTGATTCTGATTAGACTGGCGTTTTCTGAATGACTCAATTGAAACCTTGAAGATTGCTGTGTATACTTCTAGAAAAACTGTCTACTTTTGGTAAAACGCTTAACATACGCAATGATAGTCCCGAGAAATGATTAGAAACTTGTAAGAAACACTTGAAAGGCTGGTACATAGAGCCGTTCTATCTTTATGTTTATGTTCAATCACGGATATTAGAGATAGAAGGTTGCATAGTGACGAGAGTACAGATAATGTTTACCATTCTGGCTACTTTAGATGACATATTTCCGAAGAATGTGCTTTCAAACATTAAGAATTGCTGTTTATAAAGCTCAGAATATGTAGGAAGCTGATAAATAAAGAGAATACTGTTTCTATTTACAGGTGATTGTGATTAGACTGGCGTTTTCTGAATGACTCATTTGAAACCTTGAAGATTCCTGTGAATTCTTCTAGGAAAACTGTCTACTTTTGGTTAAACGCTTAACATACACCATGATAGTCCCGAGAAATGATTAGAAACATGTAAGAAACACTTGAAATGCTGGTACATAGAGCCGTTCTTTCTTTATGTTCATGTTCAATCACGGAGATTAGAGATAGAATGCTGCATGGTGACGAGAGTACAGATAATGTTTACCATTCTGGCTACTTTAGATGATGTATTTCCGAAGAAAGTGCTTTCAAACATTAAGAATTTCTGTTTAAAAAGCTGAGAATATGGGTATGAAGCTGAGAAATGAAGAGAATACTTTTTATATTCACAACTGAGGCCGAATTGCCTGGCGTTTTCTGAATGGCACAATTTAACTCTTGAAGATTCATGTGTATACTTCTGGGAAAACTGTCTACTTTTGGTAAAACTCTTAAAACACACAATGATAGTCCCAGAAATGATTAGAGACATGTAAGAAACAGTTTAAATACGGGTAAATAGAGCCGTTCTATCCTGATGGCCTAGTTCAATCACCGAGATTAGAGGTAGAAAACTCTCAAATGAAGAGAGTAATGATAATGTTTACAATTCCGGCTACTCTAGATGGTGTTTTTCCAAAGAAAGTGCTTCCAACATGAGGAATTTCTGTTTTTAAAGCTCAGAGTATGTGTATGAGGCTGATCAATGAAGAGAATACTGTTTGTATTTACAATTGAGGCTGAATTGCCTGGCATTTTCTTAATGACAAAGTTTACATCCTGAAGATTCATGTATCTACTTCTGGAAAAATGTCTAATTTTGGTAAAACTCTTAAAATACACTAGGATAGTCCGGGAAGTGACTAGAAACATGTAAGAAACACTTGAAATGCTGTATAATAGAGCCGTGCTATCTTTATGGCCTAGTTCAATGACTGAGATTAGAGGTAAAAAACTCTCAAGTGAGGAGAGTAAGGATGAAGTTTACAATTGTGGCTACTCTAGATGTTGTTTTTCCAAGGAAAGTGCTTTCAAACATTAAGAATTGCTGTTTATAAAGCTCAGAATATGTATGAAGCTGATAAATAAAGAGAATACTGTTTCTATTTACAGGTGATTCTAATTAGACTGGCGTTTTCTGAATGACTCAATTGAAACCTGGAAGATTGCTGTGTATACTTCTAGAAAAACTGTCTACTTTTGGTAAAACGCTTAACATACACCATGATAGTCGCGAGAAATGACTAGAAACATGTAAGAAACAGTTGAAATGCTGGTACATAGAGCCGTTCTATCTTTATGTTCATGTTCAATCACGGAGATTAGAGATAGAATGCTGCATAGTGATGAGAGTACAGATAATGTTTACAGTTCTGGCTACTTTAGATGATGTATTTCCGAAGAAAGTGCTTTCAAACATTAAGAATTTCCGTTTAAAAAGCTGAGAATATGGGTATGAAGGTGAGAAATAAAGAGATTACTTTTTATATTCACAACTGAGGCCGAATTGCCTGGCGTTTTCTGAATGGCACAATTTAACTCTTGAAGATTCATGTGTATACTTCTGGGAAAACTGTCTACTTTTGGTAAAACTCTTAAAATACACAATGATAGTCCCAGAAATGATTAGAGACATGTAAGAAACAGTTTAAATACGGGTAAATAGAGCCGTTCTATCCTGATGGCCTACATCAATCACCGAGGGTAGAGGTAGAAGACTCTCAAATGAAGAGAGTAATGATAATGTTTACAATTCCGGCTACTCTAGATGGTGTTTTTCCAAAGAAAGTGCTTCCAACATGAGGAATTTCTGTTTTTAAAGCTCAGAGTATCTGTATGAGGCTGATCAATGAAGAGAATACTGTTTGTATTTACAATTGAGGCTGAATTGCCTGGCATTTTCTTAATGGCAAAGTTTACATCCTGAAGATTCATGTATCTACTTCTGGAAAAATGTCTAATTTTGGTAAAACTCTTAAAATACACTAGGATAGTCGGGGAAGTGACTAGAAACATTTAAGAAACACTTGAAATGCTGTATAATAGAGCCGTGCTATCTTTATGGCCTAGTTCAATGACTGAGATTAGAGGTAAAAAACTCTCAAGTGAGGAGAGTAAGGATGAAGTTTACAATTGCGGCTACTCTAGATGTTGTTTTTCCAAGGAAAGTGCTTTCAAACATTAAGAATTGCTGTTTATAAAGCTCAGAATATGTATGAAGCTGATAAATAAAGAGAATACTGTTTCTATTTACAGGTGATTCTGATTAGACTGGCGTTTTCTGAATGACTCAATTGAAACCTGGAAGATTGCTGTGTATACTTCTAGAAAAACTGTCTACTTTTGGTAAAACGCTTAACATACGCAATGATAGTCCCGAGAAATGATTAGAAACTTGTAAGAAACACTTGAAAGGCTGGTACATAGAGCCGTTCTATCTTTATGTTTATGTTCAATCACGGATATTAGAGATAGAATGCTGCATAGTGACGAGAGTACAGATAATGTTTACCATTCTGGCTACTTTAGATGACATATTTCCGAAGAATGTGCTTTCAAACATTAAGAATTGCTGTTTATAAAGCGCAGAATATGTAGGAAGCTGATAAATAAGGAGAATACTGTTTCTATTTACAGGTGATTGTGATTAGACTGGCGTTTTCTGAATGACTCATTTGAAACCTTGAAGATTCCTGTGAATTCTTCTAGGAAAACTGTCTACTTTTGGTTAAACGCTTAACATACACCATGATAGTCCCGAGAAATGATTAGAAACATGTAAGAAACACTTGAAATGCTGGTACATAGAGCCGTTCTTTCTTTATGTTCATGTTCAATCACGGAGATTAGAGATAGAATGCTGCATGGTGACGAGAGTACAGATAATGTTTACCATTCTGGCTACTTTAGATGATGTATTTCCGAAGAAAGTGCTTTCAAACATTAAGAATTTCTGTTTAAAAAGCTGAGAATATGGGTATGAAGCTGAGAAATGAAGAGAATACTTTTTATATTCACAACTGAGGCCGAATTGCCTGGCGTTTTCTGAATGGCACAATTTAACTCTTGAAGATTCATGTGTATACTTCTGGGAAAACTGTCTACTTTTGGTAAAACTCTTAAAACACACAATGATAGTCCCAGAAATGATTAGAGACATGTAAGAAACAGTTTAAATACGGGTAAATAGAGCCGTTCTATCCTGATGGCCTAGTTCAATCACCCAGATTAGAGGTAGAAGACTCTCAAATGAAGAGAGTAATGATAATGTTTACAATTCCGGCTACTCTAGATGGTGTTTTTCCAAAGAAAGTGCTTCCAACATGAGGAATTTCTGTTTTTAAAGCTCAGAGTATGTGTATGAGGCTGATCAATGAAGAGAATACTGTTTGTATTTACAATTGAGGCTGAATTGCCTGGCATTTTCTTAATGACAAAGTTTACATCCTGAAGATTCATATATCTACTTCTGGAAAAATGTCTAATTTTGGTAAAACTCTTAAAATACACTAGGATAGTCCGGGAAGTGACTAGAAACATGTAAGAAACACTTGAAATGCTGTATAATAGAGCCGTGCTATCTTTATGGTCTAGTTCAATGACTGAGATTAGAGGTAAAAAACTCTCAAGTGAGGAGAGTAAGGATGAAGTTTACAATTGCGGCTACTCTAGATGTTGTTTTTCCAAGGAAAGTGCTTTCAAACATTAAGAATTGCTGTTTATAAAGCTCAGAATATGTAGGAAGCTGATAAATAAAGAGAATACTGTTTCTATTTACAGGTGATTGTGATTACCCTGGCGTTTTCTGAATGACTCATTTGAAACCTTGAAGATTCCTGTGTATTCTTCTAGGAAAACTGTCTACTTTTGGTTAAACGCTTAACATACACCATGATAGTCCCGAGAAATGAATAGAAACATGTAAGAAACACTTGAAATGCTGGTACATAGAGCCGTTCTATCTTTATGTTTATGTTCAATCACGGATATTAGACATAGAATGCTGCATAGTGATGAGAGTACAGATAATATTTACCATTCTGGCTACTTTAGATGACATATTTCCGAAGAATGTGCTTTAAAACATTAAGAATTGCTGTTTATAAAGCTCAGAATATGTAGGAAGCTGATAAATAAAGAGAATACTGTTTCTATTTACAGGTTATTGTGATTAGACTGGCGTTTTCTGAATGACTCAATTGAAACCTTGAAGATTGCTGTGTATACTTCTAGAAAAACTGTCTACTTTTGGTAAAACGCTTAACATACGCAATGATAGTCCCGAGAAATGATTAGAAACTTGTAAGAAACACTTGAAAGGCTGGTACATAGAGCCGTTCTATCTTTATGTTTATGTTCAATCACGGATATTAGAGATAGAATGCTGCATAGTGACGAGAGTACAGATAATGTTTACCATTCTGGCTACTTTAGATGACATATTTCCGAAGAATGTGCTTTCAAACATTAAGAATTGCTGTTTATAAAGCTCAGAATATGTAGGAAGCTGATAAATAAAGAGAATACTGTTTCTATTTACAGGTGATTGTGATTAGACTGGCGTTTTCTGAATGACTCATTTGAAACCTTGAAGATTCCTGTGTATTCTTCTAGGAAAACTGTCTACTTTTGGTTAAACGCTTAACATACACCATGATAGTCCCGAGAAATGATTAGAAACATGTAAGAAACACTTGAAATGCTGGTACATAGAGCCGTTCTATCTTTATGTTTATGTTCAATCACGGATATTAGACATAGAATGCTGCATAGTGACGAGAGTACAGATAATATTTACCATTCTGGCTACTTTAGATGACATATTTCCGAAGAATGTGCTTTAAAACATTAAGAATTGCTGTTTATAAAGCTCAGAATATGTAGGAAGCTGATAAATAAAGAGAATACTGTTTCTATTTACAGGTGATTCTGATTAGACTGGCGTTTTCTGAATGACTCAATTGAAACCTTGAAGATTGCTGTGTATACTTCTAGAAAAACTGTCTACTTTTGGTAAAACGCTTAACATACGCAATGATAGTCCCGAGAAATGATTAGAAACTTGTAAGAAACACTTGAAAGGCTGGTACATAGAGCCGTTCTATCTTTATGTTTATGTTCAATCACGGATATTAGAGATAGAATGTTGCATAGTGACGAGAGTACAGATAATGTTTACCATTCTGGCTACTTTAGATGACATATTTCCGAAGAATGTGCTTTCAAACATTAAGAATTGCTGTTTATAAAGCTCAGAATATGTAGGAAGCTGATAAATAAAGAGAATACTGTTTCTATTTACAGGTGATTGTGATTAGACTGGCGTTTTCTGAATGACTCATTTGAAACCTTGAAGATTCCTGTGAATTCTTCTAGGAAAACTGTCTACTTTTGGTTAAACGCTTAACATACACCATGATAGTCCCGAGAAATGATTAGAAACATGTAAGAAACACTTGAAATGCTGGTACATAGAGCCGTTCTTTCTTTATGTTCATGTTCAATCACGGAGATTAGAGATAGAATGCTGCATGGTGACGAGAGTACAGATAATGTTTACCATTCTGGCTACTTTAGATGATGTATTTCCGAAGAAAGTGCTTTCAAACATTAAGAATTTCTGTTTAAAAAGCTGAGAATATGGGTATGAAGCTGAGAAATGAAGAGAATACTTTTTATATTCACAACTGAGGCCGAATTGCCTGGCGTTTTCTGAATGGCACAATTTAACTCTTGAAGATTCATGTGTATACTTCTGGGAAAACTGTCTACTTTTGGTAAAACTCTTAAAACACACAATGATAGTCCCAGAAATGATTAGAGACATGTAAGAAACAGTTTAAATACGGGTAAATAGAGCCGTTCTATCCTGATGGCCTAGTTCAATCACCGAGATTAGAGGGAGAAAACTCTCAAATGAAGAGAGTAATGATAATGTTTACAATTCCGGCTACTCTAGATGGTGTTTTTCCAAAGAAAGTGCTTCCAACATGAGGAATTTCTGTTTTTAAAGCTCAGAGTATGTGTATGAGGCTGATCAATGAAGAGAATACTGTTTGTATTTACAATTGAGGATGAATTGCCTGGCATTTTCTTAATGACAAAGTTTACATCCTGAAGATTCATGTATCTACTTCTGGAAAAATGTCTAATTTTGGTAAAACTCTTAAAATACACTAGGATAGTCTGGGAAGTGACTAGAAACATGTAAGAAACACTTGAAATGCTGTATAATAGAGCCGTGCTATCTTTATGGCCTAGTTCAATGACTGAGATTAGAGGTAAAAAACTCTCAAGTGAGGAGAGTAAGGATGAAGTTTACAATTGTGGCTACTCTAGATGTTGTTTTTCCAAGGAAAGTGCTTTCAAACATTAAGAATTGCTGTTTATAAAGCTCAGAATATGTATGAAGCTGATAAATAAAGAGAATACTGTTTCTATTTACAGGTGATTCTAATTAGACTGGCGTTTTCTGAATGACTCAATTGAAACCTGGAAGATTGCTGTGTATACTTCTAGAAAAACTGTCTACTTTTGGTAAAACGCTTAACATACACCATGATAGTCGCGAGAAATGACTAGAAACATGTAAGAAACAGTTGAAATGCTGGTACATAGAGCCGTTCTATCTTTATGTTCATGTTCAATCACGGAGATTAGAGATAGAATGCTGCATAGTGATGAGAGTACAGATAATGTTTACAGTTCTGGCTACTTTAGATGATGTATTTCCGAAGAAAGTGCTTTCAAACATTAAGAATTTCCGTTTAAAAAGCTGAGAATATGGGTATGAAGGTGAGAAATAAAGAGATTACTTTTTATATTCACAACTGAGGCCGAATTGCCTGGCGTTTTCTGAATGGCACAATTTAACTCTTGAAGATTCATGTGTATACTTCTGGGAAAACTGTCTACTTTTGGTAAAACTCTTAAAATACACAATGATAGTCCCAGAAATGATTAGAGACATGTAAGAAACAGTTTAAATACGGGTAAATAGAGCCGTTCTATCCTGATGGCCTACATCAATCACCGAGGGTAGAGGTAGAAGACTCTCAAATGAAGAGAGTAATGATAATGTTTACAATTCCGGCTACTCTAGATGGTGTTTTTCCAAAGAAAGTGCTTCCAACATGAGGAATTTCTGTTTTTAAAGCTCAGAGTATCTGTATGAGGCTGATCAATGAAGAGAATACTGTTTGTATTTACAATTGAGGCTGAATTGCCTGGCATTTTCTTAATGGCAAAGTTTACATCCTGAAGATTCATGTATCTACTTCTGGAAAAATGTCTAATTTTGGTAAAACTCTTAAAATACACTAGGATAGTCGGGGAAGTGACTAGAAACATTTAAGAAACACTTGAAATGCTGTATAATAGAGCCGTGCTATCTTTATGGCCTAGTTCAATGACTGAGATTAGAGGTAAAAAACTCTCAAGTGAGGAGAGTAAGGATGAAGTTTACAATTGCGGCTACTCTAGATGTTGTTTTTCCAAGGAAAGTGCTTTCAAACATTAAGAATTGCTGTTTATAAAGCTCAGAATATGTATGAAGCTGATAAATAAAGAGAATACTGTTTCTATTTACAGGTGATTCTGATTAGACTGGCGTTTTCTGAATGACTCAATTGAAACCTGGAAGATTGCTGTGTATACTTCTAGAAAAACTGTCTACTTTTGGTAAAACGCTTAACATACGCAATGATAGTCCCGAGAAATGATTAGAAACTTGTAAGAAACACTTGAAAGGCTGGTACATAGAGCCGTTCTATCTTTATGTTTATGTTCAATCACGGATATTAGAGATAGAATGCTGCATAGTGACGAGAGTACAGATAATGTTTACCATTCTGGCTACTTTAGATGACATATTTCCGAAGAATGTGCTTTCAAACATTAAGAATTGCTGTTTATAAAGCGCAGAATATGTAGGAAGCTGATAAATAAGGAGAATACTGTTTCTATTTACAGGTGATTGTGATTAGACTGGCGTTTTCTGAATGACTCATTTGAAACTTGAAGATTCCTGTGAATTCTTCTAGGAAAACTGTCTACTTTTGGTTAAACGCTTAACATACACCATGATAGTCCCGAGAAATGATTAGAAACATGTAAGAAACACTTGAAATGCTGGTACATAGAGCCGTTCTTTCTTTATGTTCATGTTCAATCACGGAGATTAGAGATAGAATGCTGCATGGTGACGAGAGTACAGATAATGTTTACCATTCTGGCTACTTTAGATGATGTATTTCCGAAGAAAGTGCTTTCAAACATTAAGAATTTCTGTTTAAAAAGCTGAGAATATGGGTATGAAGCTGAGAAATGAAGAGAATACTTTTTATATTCACAACTGAGGCCGAATTGCCTGGCGTTTTCTGAATGGCACAATTTAACTCTTGAAGATTCATGTGTATACTTCTGGGAAAACTGTCTACTTTTGGTAAAACTCTTAAAACACACAATGATAGTCCCAGAAATGATTAGAGACATGTAAGAAACAGTTTAAATACGGGTAAATAGAGCCGTTCTATCCTGATGGCCTAGTTCAATCACCCAGATTAGAGGTAGAAGACTCTCAAATGAAGAGAGTAATGATAATGTTTACAATTCCGGCTACTCTAGATGGTGTTTTTCCAAAGAAAGTGCTTCCAACATGAGGAATTTCTGTTTTTAAAGCTCAGAGTATGTGTATGAGGCTGATCAATGAAGAGAATACTGTTTGTATTTACAATTGAGGCTGAATTGCCTGGCATTTTCTTAATGACAAAGTTTACATCCTGAAGATTCATATATCTACTTCTGGAAAAATGTCTAATTTTGGTAAAACTCTTAAAATACACTAGGATAGTCCGGGAAGTGACTAGAAACATGTAAGAAACACTTGAAATGCTGTATAATAGAGCCGTGCTATCTTTATGGTCTAGTTCAATGACTGAGATTAGAGGTAAAAAACTCTCAAGTGAGGAGAGTAAGGATGAAGTTTACAATTGCGGCTACTCTAGATGTTGTTTTTCCAAGGAAAGTGCTTTCAAACATTAAGAATTGCTGTTTATAAAGCTCAGAATATGTAGGAAGCTGATAAATAAAGAGAATACTGTTTCTATTTACAGGTGATTGTGATTACACTGGCGTTTTCTGAATGACTCATTTGAAACCTTGAAGATTCCTGTGTATTCTTCTAGGAAAACTGTCTACTTTTGGTTAAACGCTTAACATACACCATGATAGTCCCGAGAAATGAATAGAAACATGTAAGAAACACTTGAAATGCTGGTACATAGAGCCGTTCTATCTTTATGTTTATGTTCAATCACGGATATTAGACATAGAATGCTGCATAGTGACGAGAGTACAGATAATATTTACCATTCTGGCTACTTTAGATGACATATTTCCGAAGAATGTGCTTTAAAACATTAAGAATTGCTGTTTATAAAGCTCAGAATATGTAGGAAGCTGATAAATAAAGAGAATACTGTTTCTATTTACAGGTTATTGTGATTAGACTGGCGTTTTCTGAATGACTCAATTGAAACCTTGAAGATTGCTGTGTATACTTCTAGAAAAACTGTCTACTTTTGGTAAAACGCTTAACATACGCAATGATAGTCCCGAGAAATGATTAGAAACTTGTAAGAAACACTTGAAAGGCTGGTACATAGAGCCGTTCTATCTTTATGTTTATGTTCAATCACGGATATTAGAGATAGAATGCTGCATAGTGACGAGAGTACAGATAATGTTTACCATTCTGGCTACTTTAGATGACATATTTCCGAAGAATGTGCTTTCAAACATTAAGAATTGCTGTTTATAAAGCTCAGAATATGTAGGAAGCTGATAAATAAAGAGAATACTGTTTCTATTTACAGGTGATTGTGATTAGACTGGCGTTTTCTGAATGACTCATTTGAAACCTTGAAGATTCCTGTGTATTCTTCTAGGAAAACTGTCTACTTTTGGTTAAACGCTTAACATACACCATGATAGTCCCGAGAAATGATTAGAAACATGTAAGAAACACTTGAAATGCTGGTACATAGAGCCGTTCTATCTTTATGTTTATGTTCAATCACGGATATTAGACATAGAATGCTGCATAGTGACGAGAGTACAGATAATATTTACCATTCTGGCTACTTTAGATGACATATTTCCGAAGAATGTGCTTTAAAACATTAAGAATTGCTGTTTATAAAGCTCAGAATATGTAGGAAGCTGATAAATAAAGAGAATACTTTTCTATTTACAGGTGATTCTGATTAGACTGGCGTTTTCTGAATGACTCAATTGAAACCTTGAAGATTGCTGTGTATACTTCTAGAAAAACTGTCTACTTTTGGTAAAACGCTTAACATACGCAATGATAGTCCCGAGAAATGATTAGAAACTTGTAAGATACACTTGAAAGGCTGGTACATAGAGCCGTTCTATCTTTATGTTTATGTTCAATCACGGATATTAGAGATAGAATGTTGCATAGTGACGAGAGTACAGATAATGTTTACCATTCTGGCTACTTTAGATGACATATTTCCGAAGAATGTGCTTTCAAACATTAAGAATTGCTGTTTATAAAGCTCAGAATATGTAGGAAGCTGATAAATAAAGAGAATACTGTTTCTATTTACAGGTGATTGTGATTAGACTGGCGTTTTCTGAATGACTCATTTGAAACCTTGAAGATTCCTGTGAATTCTTCTAGGAAAACTGTCTACTTTTGGTTAAACGCTTAACATACACCATGATAGTCCCGAGAAATGATTAGAAACATGTAAGAAACACTTGAAATGCTGGTACATAGAGCCGTTCTTTCTTTATGTTCATGTTCAATCACGGAGATTAGAGATAGAATGCTGCATGGTGACGAGAGTACAGATAATGTTTACCATTCTGGCTACTTTAGATGATGTATTTCCGAAGAAAGTGCTTTCAAACATTAAGAATTTCTGTTTAAAAAGCTGAGAATATGGGTATGAAGCTGAGAAATGAAGAGAATACTTTTTATATTCACAACTGAGGCCGAATTGCCTGGCGTTTTCTGAATGGCACAATTTAACTCTTGAAGATTCATGTGTATACTTCTGGGAAAACTGTCTACTTTTGGTAAAACTCTTAAAACACACAATGATAGTCCCAGAAATGATTAGAGACATGTAAGAAACAGTTTAAATACGGGTAAATAGAGCCGTTCTATCCTGATGGCCTAGTTCAATCACCGAGATTAGAGGGAGAAAACTCTCAAATGAAGAGAGTAATGATAATGTTTACAATTCCGGCTACTCTAGATGGTGTTTTTTCCAAAGAAAGTGCTGCCAACATGAGGGAATTTCTGTTTTTAAAGCTCAGAGTATGTGTATGAGAGCTGATCAATGAAGAGAATACTGTTTGTATTTACAATTGAGGATGAATTGCCTGGCATTTTCTTAATGACAAAGTTTACATCCTGAAGATTCATGTATCTACTTCTGGAAAAATGTCTAATTTTGGTAAAACTCTTAAAATACACTAGGATAGTCCGGGATAGTGACTAGAAACCATGTAAGAAACACTTGAATATGCTGTATAATAGAGCCGTGCTATCTTTATGGCCTAGTTCAATGACTGAGATTAGAGGTAAAAAACTCTCAAGTGAGGAGAGTAAGGATTGAAGTTTACAATTGCGGCTACTCTAGATGTTGTTTTTCCAAGGAAAGTGCTTTTCAAACTTAAGAATTGCTGTTTTATAAGCTCAGAATATGTATGAAGCTGATAAATAAAGAGGAATACTGTTTCTATTATACAGGTGAATCTAATTAGACTGGCGTTTTCTGAATGACTCAATTGAAACCTGGAAGATTGCTGTGTATACTTCTAGAAAAACTGTCTACTTTTGGTAAAACGCTTAACATACACCATGATAGTCGCGAGAGAATGACTAGAAACATGTAAGAAAACAGTTGAAATGCTGGTACATAGAGCCGTTTCTATCTTTATGTTCATGTTCAATCACGGAGATTAGAGATAGAATGCTGCATAGTGATGAGAGTACAGATAATGTTTACAGTTCTGGCTACTTTAGATGATGTATTTCCGAAGAAAGTGCTTTCAAACATTAAGAATTTCCGTTTAAAAAGCTGAGAATATGGGTATGAAGGTGAGAAATAAAGAGATTACTTTTTATATTCACAACTGAGGCCGAATTGCCTGGCGTTTTTCTGAATGGCACAATTAACTCTTGAAGATTCATGTGTATACTTCTGGGAAAACTGTCCCTACTTTTGGTAAAACTCTTAAAATACACAATGATAGTCCCAGAAATGATTAGAGACATGTAAGAAACAGTTTAAATACGGGTAAATAGAGCCGTTCTATCCTGATGGCCTACATCAATCACCGAGGGTAGAGGTAGAAGACTCTCAAATGAAGAGAGTAATGATAATGTTTACAATTCCGGCTACTCTAGATGGTGTTTTTCCAAAGAAAGTGCTTCCAACATGAGGAATTTCTGTTTTTAAAGCTCAGAGTATCTGTATGAGGCTGATCAATGAAGAGAATACTGTTTGTATTTACAATTGAGGCTGAATTGCCTGGGCATTTTCTTAATGGCAAAGTTTACATCCTGAAGATTCATGTATCTACTTCTGGAAAAATGTCTAATTTTGGTAAAACTCTTAAAATACACTAGGATAGTCGGGGAAGTGACTAGAAACATTTAAGAAACACTTGAAATGCTGTATAATAGAGCCGTGCTATCTTTATGGCCTAGTTCAATGACTGAGATTAGAGGTAAAAAACTCTCAAGTGAGGAGAGTAAGGATGAAGTTTACAATTGCGGCTACTCTAGATGTTGTTTTTCCAAGGAAAGTGCTTTCAAACATTAAGAATTGCTGTTTATAAAGCTCAGAATATGTATGAAGCTGATAAATAAAGAGAATACTGTTTCTATTTACAGGTGATTCTGATTAGACTGGCGTTTTCTGAATGACTCAATTGAAACCTGGAAGATTGCTGTGTATACTTCTAGAAAAAACAGTCTACTTTTGGTATAAAACGCTTAACATACGCAATGATAGTCCCGAGAATGATTAGAAACTTGTAAGAAACACTTGAAAGGCTGGTACATAGAGCCGTTCTATCTTTATGTTTATGTTCAATCACGGATATTAGAGATAGAATGCTGCATAGTGACGAGAGTACAGATAATGTTTACCATTCTGGCTACTTTAGATGACATATTTCCGAAGAATGTGCTTTCAAACATTAAGAATTGCTGTTTATAAAGCGCAGAATATGTAGGGAAGCTGATAAATAAGGAGAATACTGTTTCTATTTACAGGTGATTGTGATTAGACTGGCGTTTTTCTGAATGACTCATTTGAAACCTTGAAGATTCCTGTGAATTCTTCTAGGAAAACTGTCTACTTTTGGTTAAACGCTTAACATACACCATGATAGTCCCGAGAAATGATTAGAAACATGTAAGAAAACACTTGAAATGCTGGTACATAGAGCCGTTCTTTCTTTATGTTCATGTTCAATCACGGAGATTAGAGATAGAATGCTGCATGGTGACGAGAGTACAGATAATGTTTACCATTCTGGCTACTTTAGATGATGTATTTCCGAAGAAAGTGCTTTCAAACATTAAGAATTTCTGTTTAAAAAGCTGAGAATATGGGTATGAAGCTGAGAAATGAAGGAGAATACTTTTTATATTCACAACTGAGGCCGAATTGCCTGGCGTTTTCTGAATGGCACAATTTAACTCTTGAAGATTCATGTGTATACTTCTGGGAAAACTGTCTACTTTTGGTATAACTCTTAAAACACACAATGATAGTCCCAGAAATGATTAGAGACATGTAAGAAAACAGTTTAAATACGGGTAAATAGAGCCGTTCTATCCTGATGGCCTAGTTCAATCACCCAGATTAGAGGTAGAAGACTCTCAAATGAAGAGAGTAATGATAATGTTTACAATTCCGGCTACTCTAGATGGTGTTTTTCCAAAGAAAGTGCTTCCAACATGAGGAATTTCTGTTTTTAAAGCTCAGAGTATGTGTATGAGCTGATCAATGAAGAGAATACTGTTTGTATTTACAATTGAGGCTGAATTGCCTGGCATTTTCTTAATGACAAAGTTTACATCCTGAAGATTCATATATCTACTTCTGGAAAAATGTCTAATTTTGGTAAAACTCTTAAAATACACTAGGATAGTCCGGGAAGTGACTAGAAACATGTAAGAAACACTTGAAATGCTGTATAATAGAGCCCGTGTGCTATCTTTATGGTCTAGTTCAATGACTGAGATTAGAGGTAAAAAACTCTCAAGTGAGGAGAGTAAGGATGAAGTTTACAATTGCTGCTACTCTAGATGTTGTTTTTCCAAGGAAAGTGCTTTCAAACATTAAGAATTGCTGTTTATAAAGCTCAGAATATGTAGGAAGCTGATAAATAAAGAGAATACTGTTTCTATTTACAGGTGATTGTGATTACACTGGCGTTTCTGAATGACTCATATGAAACCTTGAAGATTCCTGTGTATTCTTCTAGAAAACTGTCTACTTTTGGTTAAACGCTTAACATACCACCATGAGATAGTCCCGAGAAATGAATAGAAACATGTAAGAAACACTTGAAATGCTGGTACATAGAGCCGTTCTATCTTTATGTTTATGTTCAATCACGGATATTAGACATAGAATGCTGCATAGTGACGAGAGTACAGATAATATTTACCATTCTGGCTACATTTAGATGACATATTTCCGAAGAATGTGCTTTTAAAACATTAAGAATTGCTGTTTATAAAGCTCAGAATATGTAGGAAGCTGATAAATAAAGAGAATACTGTTTCATATTTACAGGTTATTGTGATTAGACTGGCGTTTTCTGAATGACTCAATTGAAACCCTTGAAGATTGCTGTGTATACTTCTAGAAAAACTGTCTACTTTTGGTAAAACGCTTAACATACGCAATGATAGTCCCGAGAAATGATTAGAAACATGTAAGAAACACTTGAAATGCTGGTACATAGAGCCGTTCTATCTTTATGTTTATGTTCAATCACGGATATTAGACATAGAATGCTGCATAGTGACGAGAGTACAGATAATATTTACCATTCTGGCTACTTTAGAATGACATATTTCCGAAGAATGATGCTTTCAAACATTAAGAATTGCTGTTTATAAAGCTCAGGAATATGTAGGAAGCTGATAAATAAAGAGAATACTGTTTCTATTTACAGGTTATTGTGATTAGACTGGCGTTTCTGAATGACTCAATTGAAAACCTTGAAGATTGTCTGTGTATACTTCTAGAAAAACTGTCTACTTTGGTAAAACGCTTAACATACGCAATGATAGTCCCGAGAAATGATTAGAAACTTGTAAGAAACACTTGAAAGGCTGGTACATAGAGCCGTTCTATCTTTATGTTTATGTTCAATCACGGATATTAGAGATAGAATGCTGCATAGTGACGGAGAGTACAGATAATGTTTACCATTCTGGGCTATTTAGATGACATATTTCCGAAGAATGTGCTTTCAAACATTAAGAATTGCTGTTTATAAAGCTCAGAATATGTAGGAAGCTGATAAATAAAGAGAATACTGTTTCTATTTACAGGTGATTGTGATTAGACTGGCGTTTTCTGAATGACTCATTTGAAAACCTGAAGATTCCTGTGAATTCTTCTAGGAAAACTGTCTACTTTTGGTTAAACGCTTAACATAACACCATGATATGTCCCGAGAAATGATTAGAAACATGTAAGAAACACTTGAAATGATGGTACATAGAGCCGTTCTTTCTTTATGTTTCATGTTCAATCACGGAGATTAGAGATAGAATGCTGCCATGGTGACGTGAGTACAGATAATGTTTACCATTCTGGCTACTTTTAGATGATGTATTTCCGAAGAAAGTGCTTTCAAACATTAAGAATTTCTGTTTAAAAAGCTGAGAATATGGGTATGAAGCTGAGAAATGAAGAGAATACTTTTTATATTCACAACTGAGGCCGAATTGCCTGGCGTTTTCTGAATGGCACAATTTAACTCTTGAAGATTCATGTGTATACTTCTGGGAAAACTGTCTACTTTTGGTAAAACTCTTAAAACACACAATGATAGTCCCAGAAATGATTTAGAGACATGTAAGAAACAGTTTAAATACGGGTAAATAGAGCCCGTTCTATCCTGATGGGCCTAGTTCAATCACCCAGATTAGAGGTAGAAGACTCTCAAATGAAGAGAGTAATGATAATGTTTACAATTCCGGCTACTCTAGATGGTGTTTTTCCAAAGAAAGTGCTTCAACATGAGGAATTTCTGTTTTTAAAGCTCCAGAGTATGTGTATGAGGCTTGATCAATGAAGAGAATACTGTTTGTATTACCAATTGAGGCTGAATTGCCTGGCATTTTCTTAATGACAAAGTTACATCCTGAAGATTCATATATCTACTTCTGAAAAATGTCTAATTTTGGTAAAACTCTTAAAATACACTAGGATAGTCCGGGAAGTGACTAGAAACATGTAAGAAACACTTGAAATGCTGTATAATAGAGCCGTGCTATCTTTATGGTCTAGTTCACAATGACTGAGATTAGAGGGTAAAAAACTCTCAAGCTGAGGAGAGTAAGGATGAAGTTTACAATTGCGGCTACTCTAGATGTTGTTTTTCCAAGGAAAGTGCTTTCAAACATTAAGAATTGCTGATTATAAAGATCAGAATATGTAGGAAGCTGATAAATAAAGAGGAATACTGTTTCTATTTACAGGTGATTGTGATTACACTGGCGTTTTCTGAATGACTCATTTGAACCTTGAAGATTCCTGTGTATTCTTCTAGGGAAAACTGTCTACTTTTGGTTAAACGCTTAACATACACCATGATAGTCCCGAGAAATGAATAGAAACATGTAAGAAACACTTGAAATGCTGGTACATAGAGCCGTTCTATCTTTATGTTTATGTTCAATCAACGGATATTAGACATAGAATGCTGCATAGTGACGAGAGTACAGATAATATTTACATATCTGGCTACTTTAGATGACATATTTCCGAAGAATGTGCTTTAAAACATTAAGAATTGCTGTTTATAAAGCTCAGAATATGTAGGAAGCTGTATAAATAAAGAGAATACTGTTTCTATTTACAGGTTATTGTGATTAGACTGCGTTTTCTGAATGACTCAATTGAAACCTTGAAGATTGCTGTGTATACTTCTAGAAAACTGTCTACTTTTGGTAAAACGCTTAACATACCGCAATGATTAGTCCCGAGAAATGATTAGAAACTTGTAAGAAAACACTTGAAAGGCTGGTACATGAGCCGTTCTATCTTTATGTTTATGTTCAATCACGGATATTAGAGATAGAATGCTGCATAGTGACGAGAGTACAGATAATGTTTACCATTCTGGCTACTTTAGATGACATATTCCGAAGAATGTGCTTTCAAACATTAAGAATTGCTGTTTATAAAGCTCAGAATATGTAGGGAAGCTGATAATAAGAGAAATCTGTTTCTATTTACAGGTGATTGTGATTAGACTGGCGTTTTCTGAATGACTCATTTGAAACCCTTGAAGATTCTGTGTATTTCTTCTAGGAAAACTGTCTACTTTTGGTTAAACGCTTAAACCATACACCATGATAGTCCCGAGAAATGATTAGAAACATGTAAGAAACACTTGAAATGCTGGTACATAGAGCCGTTCTATCTTTATGTTTATGTTCAAATCACGGTATTAGACATAGAATGCTGCATAGTGACG